>NC_054756.1:19900422-20123297 GCF_018143015.1 Lytechinus variegatus
ACCTAAGAATACAGAGTGGAACTTAGACCATCTGGGCATTAGAGTAATTGACAGTTAGCCCAAGTAATATTGGACCAAGTGATGGATGGGCCAAAAGCAATTGGTCCAAATGGTTGTAGACCATGTGGGTTTAGCCATAATGGTGTTATTTAGACAATCTGAGAATTAGTCCATCTGCTTGTAGATAAAGTGAATACAAACTGTGTGGAATAGACCACGATGGTCTACTTACAGGACTTACTTGAACCAATATTGTAATCCAAAAGTTGCATGTGGAAGATTTCGTGATGAGTTCTTCCAGACCTTTTCACAACTTTGAAGAGTTCCAATCTATCCCTATTCGACCTTCATTTTTACCAGTGTATTAAAAAACATAAACAAAGTTTTCCAAAGATTCTTGTGATACATGTACATTTCCCACCTCCACCACCAACACCAATAATAAAGCACCTGCCATCTCATCACCCCCACACGCCTTTCTTACCCCCCTTCAACGGCCAATTCTTACCCTTGACCTAGGGGCGCTTTTAACACCCACACCGGAAGAAAGGTGCTACATTTGTGTATTTTAGGATATTACGGGATTCAGGTGGACCAATTCTTTACCCCTTTGATCACTCTCGGGTAGATGATTGAAAAGTTGGCTGAGAGCGTGAGGAGTGATAGAGGGTGATGAGGTTCAGGAAAGAAGGGTGCTGTACTTGATCTCAAAGATCTACATTGTAATGCTAAGAACTACATAAAGTGCATCAAAAACAATTAATTGTGAAACATAAGTGTCAAAATTAGTAATAAATTTATTATCATCATTCAGTGAAGAATTCAGTTATCTATATCAAGGAGTCAATGGCTATTAGACTTATTTGTATAATAAACATACATGTAAGCTGGACTTTCACCAATAAACACTGCACAAGTGCATAATGAACAAATTAACGATGTGTGCAAACATACAGTAAATTTTATTAGTGTAACAATATTTTCACAATAACATCATTATCATGAAACAATTTAATTTCAAATTACAATTCTATATTTTAATTAAGTGATTATACAAAAGTATTCTATTTTATTATAAATAATACAGTATTACTAATCCTTGTTATAATGCTCACAGCAATAAGGAGCATATAGAAAAGGGAAATATTTCTTGCATCCTCACGATCCAATCAATCATAGGAATACATCAGAAATACATCAACAGAGAAATTAGTAGGAGACAAGATTGCAAGTGGACCCTAACACTGATTTTCCAAATACAGACACGATTCTTGTTGGCCAAGAGCGGGCTCTCATCGACTGAGAAATTAGGCGCATGATTAGCAAAGACGGATGGGTATGGTGATGTACGAATTTTATCCTGCCGTGGTCTTCAAATCTTGAAGATGAAGAGAGATGTGCCTTGCATCCAGGCTTGGGGTGTTCAAGCAATTTTATTGAGCTAGAATCACAAAAATTAATTCACTAATCAAAAGTACAACTTAAGCAATTTTCATCAAAACTTACTGATACACTCTTGCATTCTTGCATTTTAATGGCAATTTGCAATGTACTGTGAAGTTTGAACCAAGAAAAATAAGTGGATTGGGAAATGGAAATCATGTTGATAAATGATAATAGTGATGATGATGATGATGATGAAGATGATGATGATGAATGATGATGATGATGATGATAATGGTGGTGATGATAGTGATGGTGGTGGTGGTGGTGATGGTGGTGGTGGTGGTGATGATGATGATGGTGGCAGTGGTGGTGGTGATGATGGTGGTGGTGGTGGGGATGTTGCTAATGTTGATGATGATAATTAATGATGATGATAATGTTTATGATAATGGTAATGATGATAACAGTGATGATAATAATGTACATTGTAGGTGATGATGATAACGATAATGAATTATGATTATGATTTGCAAGTGGCCAACTGGCAATTGGAATGGTTGATAACACTACACTCAAAAGAATACAATGAGAAAACAATCCTGAATATTCCTGAGAAGTGCCGGCTCATCAAGTATTTACTTTAAAAGATGACTCCGCCCAAATATCACGCTCAGGGTACAGTGTAAGTTCCCTGAAGAACAAACTCCCACGACTGTCGTCTCCTGTCTCCATGTTCACTGTCTGCTGTCAGGAGAGAAATACTTAAGGTGGTAAGTGGGCCAAAAACCAGACCATCAAATACAGATATTTCCTGCAAAATGACAGGTATCTGGTTTGTTTATATTGAACTTGAGCTACAGAGGATTGAAAGGATTTCACACAGGATATCCAAGATGTCATGTCTCGGAATACGGAGAGGATGGGAAAGGATGACACCGGTGGAAGAGCTGTTTGGTTAGATGGGAAAGACGGTTTAAGGGTGTAGGATTTCCAAGCAAAATAAGCCTTGCTTTGTTACCGTCAAGTTCGTAATTGAGAATCGGTTATGACGTTCAGAGCATGTTCATATTTCAGTGCTATTTCTGCATTTTGGTTAAACTTTCGAAGTATAAACTTGGATTTTCATAGCAAATGCAGGTTGAAGGTGTGTCATGGTAAAATGGATCTAACACTCAATTTTCAAAAAAAGAGGTTGTGGTTCAAATCCTAGCCATGGCGAGTTTTCCTGTAAGAAGATTCTTATCCACATTGTGCCTCACTCGACCCAGGTGAGGCAAATGGGTTCGAATCATAGCCATGTCCGAGTTTTCCTTAGACAATGTATTTATCCACAATCTGCCTCACTCGACCCAGGTGAGGCAAATGGGTTCGAATCATAGCCATGTTGAGTTTTCCTTTGACAACATATTCATCCACATTCTGCCTCACTCCAACCAGGTGAGGCAAATGGGAACCACAAGCAGGATTAATTCACTGAACGCACAGAGTGCTGCTGAAGCCTGGGTAATCATAGTAGTGCTTCGTATCATCCTATGAAATCATAAAATTGAGAGTCATCTTTCCCCAAACTGGGAATAATTGACAGCTATGTTACAGGCAGACCAATAATGATAATACCATGCCATCCTTTGTCACCTCCAACAAAATATTTCATTTGCTCATGTTAGTAAACAAGTCACATTGATGATTAGATAACAAGGGCCCTATCAGCAGGCTTACCCCACCCCCTTCATCTCCTTCAGCTCCCACCCCCCCCCCCCCCATCTCAATCAACATCATTCTCTACACCTCTAATCATCTCATTCAGACTTCCGTCATCTCAAGAATCTACCTGAACGCATCGGGTCACGCCATATTCTATCACCAGCTTCTAATCAAAGTATACAAACTTCTCATCTCCGCACAAGCTGCGAGACTGCCGGAGGTTCTTGATGTGGAAGTACACCGGATCTTCTACGCTTCGGAGGTGATTCTAGTTTTTTTCCCACCCCCTTTATCCTATAGGAATCTAACAAATGACAAGATTGATGACTATGGGGTCAGATTCCAGTAGTCACAAAGACTGTCGTGATGATACAATTCTGAGTCCATCTCTTTGAGTCCATCCAATTCTTTGTCTGGAACTCTGGATATTACTAGTATTTCGTACCTTACCAACGGTAAATGCTTGTAGCCTTACATGGTATGGTATTATTGTTGTATTTATTAGATCATGAATCATTTACAGCACACATACTGCATAGGCCTAGTCGCCTAGAGGTTTGGTTACATGTTTTCATAAAACATTACATTAAAAATCTGAGGAACATTTCTTTTAACATAGTAATGAACTAGATAATGGCACTTTTGAGGACAACTTTCATAACTTCATAGGAGGTTTAACTCAATAATCATGTATATAGTAGGCCTATCACACTAAGCGCATGTAAAAAATGGTTGAACTGACAATGGAAAAGGCAAAAGGTAAAGAAAATTTCAAAAAAGGTCCAAAAATAATTTCATATCTGTACAAAGCTCGACAATGGAGCAGTACAAAGTTAAATTCACCGTTCAATTTAACAAAACCTGGTTTTTCTTCATGTGTGTCAAAACACTGATTGTGTTCTCAAAGAGGAGAGTACACATTTATACAATTACTGCACTGTTTTCTCAAGTAGCGTTGTATCTGAGTAAATCGCTATCAAAGAGCACAAATCTATTTTTCACAATAGACTCCGAACCTTGGATACATTTTGATGCACACCTTAGTATTTGTTCACCACAAGGTGTATTCAGACGATGAGGATATTGGTATATTTGTTAAACGTCTAATGCAAAAGAGAATGTGAACGCTCCTACAGCATTATTGAAGAAATTGATTTGAATAATGATGGGAGCATGACACATCCAATGAGACCTTGATTTAAAAAGGACAATTATTTTATAATACCAATTTTGTATTCAAATATTAATATATTAGAAAATTGGTATATATCTGATTCACGGTCAAAGTGTAATGACTGAAGATAAGTCCCCTTAAATAGAATTTCTGTGTGTACTTTTGTGATAGGTATGTAATATGTATTGAGAATACATTGCACTTCTAATAATGTCTGAAACATCCAAAATGTGAATTAATAACTGGGGTTACTTATCACAATAAGTATATTAAGAAGGGCCCACTCCTTTGCGCCCATGAATTTACCCTTTTTGACGAATTTGTGTTTTGCCCCCAAAGGGAGTAACTACTGAATTTCTGTTCAAGGAGTGTTCATTCCAGGTACCCATTTGCAGGTGGACGCATGCTTTAAATGCTCAATAGCATTTTGATACAAATTCTGGTAGTCTGAATGAGAGGTTGGTATTTGTTCAATCACTGCAGTTGTTCCAGGTACCTGTGGAGGGTACCAAGGTCCAATGTATTCATTCATGAATGGGAGGTATATAGGAGGCGAGGAAAGCCCTTTGCCCCGGTGTGAGTCACCATAGACATAATCAAGCTTTATACAATACCTTATTCGATTAGTGCTACATTTCTTGTTCCATGCCATGCAAAAATGCTGTCGGAAGCAATTAACAGTCTGCTTGGTTTATGTCCAGGCCATATCATCCTCATCCCATTCCCAACCCGTCTTCTCCAGCCTCCCACCCCCTTCTCTTCTTCCATTATTCCATCCTATCTCTTACCAAGTTCAAGCCCATTCCAATCCTCTTCATACTCTCAATCTACCGCCACATTACCCTTATGGGTGGACCCCCGCCCCCTTTCATCACTCCCTTTATCTTCCATTCTTCCACCCGGGAATTTCCCCGATCATTCTGTGCCACCAATCTATACAAACATCGGCTACCCATCTACCTGCTACTGATCCATTTCCTACCAATCTCTCTCCTACCAAGTTCAAGACCAAAGCAATCTTCTCTCTTTCAATGTATCCTTCTCTTGGGAGTTCCATCACTTCCTCATACCAAACCTTCTCCTACCAAGTTCAAGTTCGTACCAATCATCTTCCTTCTACTCTATAACCCTAGCCCCTAGATGTGTTTACCCCCACCCCTCCCTCTCCCCTTTCATCAATCCCTTTCTCTCCCCTAACACACTCTGATCAATCTATCTCCTACCAAGTTCAAGACCACAGCAATCCTCTCCCTAGTCTTCAATTTCTACCTCTCCAGCTGCCAGGAAACGGATCACAATCCCTTGATCCAATCAAAATCAAAAGATATCCCAGTGAAAACAGACCCCAGGTCTGTCAGCTGTCTACCAGGCAAGTGATGTATGGAAGACCACTTGCACATGGGGAGGTTTTCACTGACATATCATTTTAGGCAATGCATCAATCAGGAATAACTTAGTTATAGGCCTACTTCGAGAAGTATGATGACCATACAGCAGTTCTAATATACAGCAAAATAACTTCCACCAAATTTGTATTTTATTTTCATTGAATGTTTCAGAGAAAACAGGAATTTTCCCAGGAAATGTTTTTTTTTCAAAAAATTTAAAAGGTTTTTTATCTGACTGCTAAGAAAGCACAAATGCCTGAGAGCAAACAACCAGGGGACCAATGGCTTAAGGTCCTCTCCGATGGACCTGGTAATGACAATAAATGCCTTACCAAAGGGCACCAGCGCACCACTTGGGAATCGAACCCGGGTCACTGGAATATCAAAACAGGTAATTTATGGCCTAAAGAGACCTAACATCTTATGAATAATTCACATTTTATGGCCCCATAATAAATCTCTTATTTTTATACCGGACATGACACTGTACATGTCTTTAAAAGAACTTTGTCTGCTCATATCCTTCTTTATTTTCACGATGTGTACTATTGGAAGTGTGTCCATTGGTATTAATGGGCAATGACACAAGGTCCTTCCTTCTTTATCAATAAAATGGGATGAAATGGGATCCCTATTAAAGTTTTAGAATGATTCCCTGAAGAACCATCACAATACAACGTGCTATCTGCAGCTCAATAACACATCCGCTTATCACAAAATGGGCTTACAGGTAGGGAGTTATCAAAATGAAGGGGGCATGCTATTTAGTAGAGAATACTTATAAAAAACCCCATTATAAAATGAGGCAGCAGGTTTTGAATTGATGTTTGCAGTGAATAGAAGCCATGTTACAAAGGGGCACTTTATAATGAGAATTGGGTTAATTATGGAAGGCAGGGCAATATGACAATACCTCTGTAACAGTGAGCGAATGATGGTTGAGGGCATGGCTTCAGGAAAATACTCAAATGTGTGAAAAAAGACTTTTTTAAGGTATCTTACAAGTATAGTTATCATGTATAATTTTGTATTCTAGATGAGATTGAGTATTTTAATATTTAAAAGCAAGATTGATTTTAATACCATGCATCTTATAATAAAGCAACTTATACTGTGCATGATATTTCATCTTGTGCAAAATATATGTGTGATCCATACTCATTGTACATGTAAAACATCCCAGCAGAAGTCATTAGAAGTTATTAGAGCTTTATGCTAATTGGCATTAAGTTTTATGCTAATCATATACCAACTACTACTCATCAAGAAATCTAAAATAGGGTCTACTTTATAAGTTTACTAACTAGGAACTTTTATGTGCAAGAAATATCTAAAATGATTGCTTCTCTTTGAATGATAATTTCATGATAAGATGTTTTATAATCATTTATTAATTCGTTCCCCATACTGTATATTTCCTTTTAACGTCCTCCTATTTCTCATCCCCATATTCCTACATGTAGATTGGACAAATGAAATTGTAACATTTGATTGGCCATAAATTGTCAAATATCATATTTCCATGGATCATATTTTGTGAAATTCATATCGGGAACTTGAGCGTTTACCTTCTTCATACTCTGAGGTTAGAACATGCCAGCCATTCTTTGGCGTAGATATGGACTTAAGGGGACAAAACAGAAATATGCATGTATGGGAAGAAATCAAATTAAGCAGAGGCATACAGATGGGGTCTTGGGGGTGCTCACCCCCCCAAAAAAAAAAACATAAAAAATATCACAACTGAGAAAAAAAAGGAAAGAGAGAAGGCTGACATATGACATTATTTTCTGATTATTATATCATCTATTAAAAAAAAAATATTGAATTTTGTAATAAAAATGTCAAAATTTTTGCCTGATTGCTTCACTCGCTTACAAATTTTTATACATTTTTCATGATACACCCTACCTGGTCACCTCAAAATCATTGGCTCATTAAGCCACTGAAATTAAGCAATTGTACCCTACTTGTATGTAGCTCATTAAGAATATTGGCTACATAGCAAATGTCACAAATTTGCCCACTAATTGCGCTTACATTTAAGCCCCACTGAACATGTAAAATGTTTCCATCAAAAACAAGTCAAGAGCAATGCAGCTTGATGACTCTGCCAGTATGAATGATATTAAGGTCACCTCCAAACTAATCAAGTAGATCTGTGCAGGGAAAAAATGAACAGGATTTACATGTAATCAAAGTTCATCAAAAATGTAATATTTGTATTTATAAATTATCATCATTTCTAATCTCTGCACATGAATGGGAATGCTTCACAACACCTCGTCAAATAATCAATTCGGCTTTCACAATAACCTTCAGCGATTGAATTCATTAATCAATAATCATCCAAGCATGTTTCCCCTTTATGCATGATGCTCATTTCTTAATTAAGTGTCCGTATTAAAAAAAACCTAACCCCCCCCCCCACCACCGCCCAAAATAATGATTTTTGTAGCTTGTACAATAATGATTCTTTCCTGTCAGGCTCTTTAAAAAAAATATGCTGTTGAATACCCATATTTTCTCCATAGGTACCTTTGTTGGGAGATTGTTATTTTGTATCACAGGTAAGTGTGTGAAGAAGGTAATCAATACACTACAAAGACCAAAAATATGTATGGTACCATAATCTGATAACAAGTGAATCGCCTCTGGTAGTCTCACCTGCATAATGCAATTCAAAGTAGCAGCAGTGCTGACTTTGAAAACTGCTATTAAATAATTATTCACAAGTAAATGATACAATACTACATCTATTGACCCTTAATGACATATACCTTGATCACATGACCTAACACTTGTCAGTGATACTTGATTATCCTTATGTCCACAATTCATAAACTATATCCATAAACTTTGAAAGTTATGACAGCAATTTAATAATTACCTCCAACATGGCCAAAGTTAATCGACCTTTAAGTCCTTAATTACTTTTGACCTTGTACATGTGACCAGAAACTCGCACAAGATGTTCAGTGATATTCGATTACTCTTATGTCCAAGTTTTTTTAAATAGACCAATACAATTCCAGAGTTATAATGGTCATTCAACAAATTCCTCAAAAATGGCCAAAGTTCATTGACCTTAAATAGTCTATGACTTTGTTCATGTGACCTGAAACTCGCACAGAATGTTCAGTGATACTTGATTACTCTTATGTCCAACCAGGGATATGCAACAACTTGAACTATCTGTATGTGGCCATTTACAAAACGTTCAAGGGACAAGGCCTAGTAGGCATATAATTCATAGGCCACCATCTTCCAGTCAGAATATACTAAAGCTATGTAAACTACTGTATAAAAAATACTAAAATCTGACAAGGTGTGGCCATTCACTTACAGTTAAAGGGGCAAGACCCGAGAGGCATATAATTCACAGGCCACTAATCTACTAAAGCTATGTAAACTACTCTATAAATAAATATAAAAATCTGACTGGGCATGGCCGTTCACCTAGTTAGGGACAAGATATGATAAGCGCATATTTCACAGGCCACCATCTCCCAGCCAGAATCTACTAAAGCTACATGTACTGCACAAAAAATTTTTCAATAATCTGACTGGGCAAGGGCCGTTCACCTACATTTAGGGACAAGATACATGTACGGTAGGCACATATTTCACAGGCCACCATCTCCCAGCCAGAATCTACTAAAGCTACATTAACTACATGTACTGTATAAAAAAAAATTAAAAATCTGACTGGGCATAGCCGTTCACCTACAGTTTAAGGGGCAAGGCCCAGTACATGTAGGCACACAATTCACAGGCCACCATCTCCCAGCCAGAATCTACTAAAAGAACGTAAGCTATATAAAAGATACAAAAATCTGACGGGTGTGGCCGTTCACCTACAGTTTAAGGGGCACGGCCCAGTAGGCGCATATTTTACAGGCCACCATCTCCCAGCCAGAATCTACTAAAGCTATATTAACTACTGTATAAAAAAAATACAAAAATCTGACTGGGCATGGCCATTCGCCTACAGTTTAAGGGGCAAGTCGCAGTAGGCGCATAATTTACCATCTCCCAGCCAGTATCTACTAAAGCTAAGTAAACTACTGTTTTTAAAAAAAAAAAATCTGACTGCATGGGCATGGCCATTCACCTACAATTTAAGGGGCAAGGCCCAGTAGGCACATAATTCACAGGTCACCATCTCCTAGCCAGAATCTACTAAAACTAAATTAACTACTGACTGGGCATGGCAGCGTTCACCTACAGTTTAAGGGGCAAGGCCCAGTAGGCACATTATTCACAGGCCACCATCTCCCAGCCAGAATCTACTAAACCTATGTTAGCTACTATACAAATAAATACAAAAATCTGACTGGGCACAGCCGTTCACTTACAATTTAAGGGGCAAGGCCCAGTAGGCACATAATTCACAGGCCACCATCTCCCAGCCAGAATCTATTAAACCTATGTTAACTACTATATAAATAAATCTGACTGGGCATAGCCGTTCACCTACAATTTAAGGGGCAAGGCCCAGTAGGCACATAATTCACAGGCCACCATCTCCTAGCCAGAATCTACTAAAACTACATTAACTACTGACTGGGCATGGCCGTTCACCTACAATTTAAGGGGCAAGGCCCAGTAGGCACATAATTCACAGGCCACCATCTCTCAGTCAGAATCTTCTTAAACCTATGTTAACTACTACATACATAAATCTGACTGGGCACAGCCATTCACCTACAATTTAAGGGGCAAGGCCCAGTAGGCACATACATGTAATTCACAGGCCACCATCTCCCAGCCAGAATCTACTAAACCTATGTTAACTACTTTATAAATCAATACAAAAAAAGGCCCAGTAGGCACATAATTCACAGGCCACCATCTCCCATCCAGAATCTACTAAACCTACGTTAACTACTATAGAAATACATAAATCTGACTGGGCATGGCCGTTCACCTACAATTTAAGGGGCAAGGCCCAGTAGGCACATAATTCACAGGCCACCATCTCTCAGTCAGAATCTATTAACCCCATCTAGGCCGGGGGGGGGCCTCGGAGGCCCCCCCCTCAACGAATCGCGCGATATTTTCGCCGTGCGAAATTTTTTGACCACGCCGCTCGCTGAGTTTTTACTTTCAAGTCTTGCGCAACTTTTGAGACCAATTTTGCGTCACCCGGGTATGTGGTTCCGAAATTACACAACATTATGTAAGTGCATGTCAGACCAAAAATTGCTCAAAAACGTGATTTCGTGTACAAAGTCAATGCAAATTGTGATTTCAACCAAAATTCATAAATGTATGATTATTTTTAGTTTTGCCAGTCTAAATGTATTCATTTTATGATTTTTATAATCACAGAAGAGTCCCCAACAAATTTCATTGAAAAAACAATGAAAAACAAAAGGTCAAAAAAACAAAGAAATACATAAGAAATTGCAAAAAACAATATAATACATAAGAAAATGATTTGATATCACAATTTTTTCATGTACTCTTGCTAAGGACACCACAAAGAGTTTCTATACCAAAAATTAGTACATTTGGAGCTTTATTTAGGGAGTTAGAGGAAAAAGTATGATTTCGCATACTAATTACGCATAAATTAGCATAATCACTTAATAGTGATTCGCATGAAATAAATTACTATACAATCTTGTAGATTATGTCCCAGACAACCGGCGTGCCAATTTTCGGCGCGATCGCGCGGTCGACGGCCGAGATCTTAGGGGGGGGCCTGGGAGGCCCCCCCCCCCGGCCATAGGAACTCCAAAAATACCCCGGCCTAGATAGGGTTAAACCTATGTTAACTACTATATAAATTAATACAAAAATCTGACTGGGCATAGCCGTTCACCTACAATTTAAGGGGCAAGGCCCAGTAGGCACATAATTCACAGGCCACCATCTCTCAGTCAGAATCTATTGAACCTATGTTAACTACTATATAAATTAATACAAAAATCTGACTGGGCATGGCCGTTCATCTACAATTTAAGGGGCAAGGCCCAGTAGGCACATATTTCACAGGCCACCATCTCCTAGCCAGAATCTACTAAAGCTATGTAAAGCACTATAAAAAATACAAAAATCTGACTGGACATGACCGTTCTCCTAGAGTTTGCGGGGCAATACCCAGAGCCAGTAGGATAATAATTCACAGGCCACCATCTCCCAGCCAGAATCGACAAAAGCAATGCAATCTACTGCATAACTATGAAAAATAGAATCTACTATTACACTTACAGGAAGCAAACTACTGTTTAAAAAAAAGTACAAAAATCTGACTGGGCATAGCCATTCACCAACAGTTTTAGGGGCAAGGCCCAGTGGGAACAAAATTCATAGGCCACTGGATATGCCGGCCATCTCCCAGCCAGTATCTACTAAAGCTAAGTAAACTACTGTTTTTAAAAAAAAAAAATCTGACTGCATGGGCATGGCCATTCACCTACAATTTAAGGGGCAAGGCCCAGTAGGCACATAATTCACAGGTCACCATCTCCTAGCCAGAATCTACTAAAACTAAATTAACTACTGACTGGGCATGGCAGCGTTCACCTACAGTTTAAGGGGCAAGGCCCAGTAGGCACATTATTCACAGGCCACCATCTCCCAGCCAGAATCTACTAAACCTATGTTAGCTACTATACAAATAAATACAAAAATCTGACTGGGCACAGCCGTTCACTTACAATTTAAGGGGCAAGGCCCAGTAGGCACATAATTCACAGGCCACCATCTCCCAGCCAGAATCTATTAAACCTATGTTAACTACTATATAAATAAATCTGACTGGGCATAGCCGTTCACCTACAATTTAAGGGGCAAGGCCCAGTAGGCACATAATTCACAGGCCACCATCTCCTAGCCAGAATCTACTAAAACTACATTAACTACTGACTGGGCATGGCCATTCACCTACAATTTAAGAGGCAAGGCCCAGTAGGCACATAATTCACAGGCCACCATCTCTCAGTCAGAATCTTCTTAAACCTATGTTAACTACTACATACATAAATCTGACTGGGCACAGCCGTTCACCTACAATTTAAGGGGCAAGGCCCAGTAGGCACATACATGTAATTCACAGGCCACCATCTCCCAGCCAGAATCTACTAAACCTATGTTAACTACTTTATAAATCAATACAAAAAAAGGCCCAGTAGGCACATAATTCACAGGCCACCATCTCCCATCCAGAATCTACTAAACCTACGTTAACTACTATAGAAATACATAAATCTGACTGGGCATGGCCGTTCACCTACAATTTAAGGGGCAAGGCCCAGTAGGCACATAATTCACAGGCCACCATCTCTCAGTCAGAATCTATTAACCCTATCTAGGCCGGGGGGGCCTCGGAGGCCCCCCCTCAACGAATCGCGCGATATTTTCGCCGTGCGAAATTTTTTGACCACGCCGCTCGCTGAGTTTTTACTTTCAAGTCTTGCGCAACTTTTGAGACCAATTTTGCGTCACCCGGGTATGTGGTTCCGAAATTACACAACATTATGTAAGTGCATGTCAGACCAAAAATTGCTCAAAAACGTGATTTCGTGTACAAAGTCAATGCAAATTGTGATTTCAACCAAAATTCATAAATGTATGATTATTTTTAGTTTTGCCAGTCTAAATGTATTCATTTTATGATTTTTATAATCACAGAAGAGTCCCCAACAAATTTCATTGAAAAAACAATGAAAAACAAAAGGTCAAAAAAACAAAGAAATACATAAGAAATTGCAAAAAACAATATAATACATAAGAAAATGATTTGATATCACAATTTTTTCATGTACTCTTGCTAAGGACACCACAAAGAGTTTCTATACCAAAAATTAGTACATTTGGAGCTTTATTTAGGGAGTTAGAGGAAAAAGTATGATTTCGCATACTAATTACGCATAAATTAGCATAATCACTTAATAGTGATTCGCATGAAATAAATTACTATACAATCTTGTAGATTATGTCCCAGACAACCCGCGTGCCAATTTTCGGCGCGATCGCGCGGTCGACGGCCGAGATCTTAGGGGGGGGCCTGGGAGGCCCCCCCCCCCCGGCCATAGGAACTCCAAAAATACCCCGGCCTAGATAGGGTTAAACCTATGTTAACTACTATATAAATTAATACAAAAATCTGACTGGGCATAGACGTTCACCTACAATTTAAGGGGCAAGGCCCAGTAGGCACATAATTCACAGGCCACCATCTCTCAGTCAGAATCTATTGAACCTATGTTAACTACTATATAAATTAATACAAAAATCTGACTGGGCATGGCCGTTCATCTACAATTTAAGGGGCAAGGCCCAGTAGGCACATATTTCACAGGCCACCATCTCCTAGCCAGAATCTACTAAAGCTATGTAAAGCACTATAAAAAATACAAAAATCTGACTGGACATGACCGTTCTCCTAGAGTTTGCGGGGCAATACCCAGAGCCAGTAGGATAATAATTCACAGGCCACCATCTCCCAGCCAGAATCGACAAAAGCAATGCAATCTACTGCATAACTATGAAAAATAGAATCTACTATTACACTTACAGGAAGCAAACTACTGTTTAAAAAAAAGTACAAAAATCTGACTGGGCATAGCCATTCACCAACAGTTTTAGGGGCAAGGCCCAGTGGGAACAAAATTCATAGGCCACTGGATATGCCGGCCATCTCCCAGCCAGTATCTACTAAAGCTAAGTAAACTACTGTTTTTAAAAAAAAAAAATCTGACTGCATGGGCATGGCCATTCACCTACAATTTAAGGGGCAAGGCCCAGTAGGCACATAATTCACAGGTCACCATCTCCTAGCCAGAATCTACTAAAACTAAATTAACTACTGACTGGGCATGGCAGCGTTCACCTACAGTTTAAGGGGCAAGGCCCAGTAGGCACATTATTCACAGGCCACCATCTCCCAGCCAGAATCTACTAAACCTATGTTAGCTACTATACAAATAAATACAAAAATCTGACTGGGCACAGCCGTTCACTTACAATTTAAGGGGCAAGGCCCAGTAGGCACATAATTCACAGGCCACCATCTCCCAGCCAGAATCTATTAAACCTATGTTAACTACTATATAAATAAATCTGACTGGGCATAGCCGTTCACCTACAATTTAAGGGGCAAGGCCCAGTAGGCACATAATTCACAGGCCACCATCTCCTAGCCAGAATCTACTAAAACTACATTAACTACTGACTGGGCATGGCCGTTCACCTACAATTTAAGGGGCAAGGCCCAGTAGGCACATAATTCACAGGCCACCATCTCTCAGTCAGAATCTTCTTAAACCTATGTTAACTACTACATACATAAATCTGACTGGGCACAGCCGTTCACCTACAATTTAAGGGGCAAGGCCCAGTAGGCACATACATGTAATTCACAGGCCACCATCTCCCAGCCAGAATCTACTAAACCTATGTTAACTACTTTATAAATCAATACAAAAAAAGGCCCAGTAGGCACATAATTCACAGGCCACCATCTCCCATCCAGAATCTACTAAACCTACGTTAACTACTATAGAAATACATAAATCTGACTGGGCATGGCCGTTCACCTACAATTTAAGGGGCAAGGCCCAGTAGGCACATAATTCACAGGCCACCATCTCTCAGTCAGAATCTATTAACCCTATCTAGGCCGGGGGGGCCTCGGAGGCCCCCCCCTCAACGAATCGCGCGATATTTTCGCCGTGCGAAATTTTTTGACCACGCCGCTCGCTGAGTTTTTACTTTCAAGTCTTGCGCAACTTTTGAGACCAATTTTGCGTCACCCGGTATGTGGTTCCGAAATTACACAACATTATGTAAGTGCATGTCAGACCAAAAATTGCTCAAAAACGTGATTTCGTGTACAAAGTCAATGCAAATTGTGATTTCAACCAAAATTCATAAATGTATGATTATTTTTAGTTTTGCCAGTCTAAATGTATTCATTTTATGATTTTTATAATCACAGAAGAGTCCCCAACAAATTTCATTGAAAAAACAATGAAAAACAAAAGGTCAAAAAAACAAAGAAATACATAAGAAATTGCAAAAAACAATATAATACATAAGAAAATGATTTGATATCACAATTTTTTCATGTACTCTTGCTAAGGACACCACAAAGAGTTTCTATACCAAAAATTAGTACATTTGGAGCTTTATTTAGGGAGTTAGAGGAAAAAGTATGATTTCGCATACTAATTACGCATAAATTAGCATAATCACTTAATAGTGATTCGCATGAAATAAATTACTATACAATCTTGTAGATTATGTCCCAGACAACCCGCGTGCCAATTTTCGGCGCGATCGCGCGGTCGACGGCCGAGATCTTAGGGGGGGGCCTGGGAGGCCCCCCCCCCCCCGGCCATAGGAACTCCAAAAATACCCCGGCCTAGATAGGATTAAACCTATGTTAACTACTATATAAATTAATACAAAAATCTGACTGGGCATAGCCGTTCACCTACAATTTAAGGGGCAAGGCCCAGTAGGCACATAATTCACAGGCCACCATCTCTCAGTCAGAATCTATTGAACCTATGTTAACTACTATATAAATTAATACAAAAATCTGACTGGGCATGGCCGTTCATCTACAATTTAAGGGGCAAGGCCCAGTAGGCACATATTTCACAGGCCACCATCTCCTAGCCAGAATCTACTAAAGCTATGTAAAGCACTATAAAAAATACAAAAATCTGACTGGACATGACCGTTCTCCTAGAGTTTGCGGGGCAATACCCAGAGCCAGTAGGATAATAATTCACAGGCCACCATCTCCCAGCCAGAATCGACAAAAGCAATGCAATCTACTGCATAACTATGAAAAATAGAATCTACTATTACACTTACAGGAAGCAAACTACTGTTTAAAAAAAAGTACAAAAATCTGACTGGGCATAGCCATTCACCAACAGTTTTAGGGGCAAGGCCCAGTGGGAACAAAATTCATAGGCCACTGGATATGCCGGCCATCTCCCAGCCAGTATCTACTAAAGCTAAGTAAACTACTGTTTTTAAAAAAAAAAAATCTGACTGCATGGGCATGGCCATTCACCTACAATTTAAGGGGCAAGGCCCAGTAGGCACATAATTCACAGGTCACCATCTCCTAGCCAGAATCTACTAAAACTAAATTAACTACTGACTGGGCATGGCAGCGTTCACCTACAGTTTAAGGGGCAAGGCCCAGTAGGCACATTATTCACAGGCCACCATCTCCCAGCCAGAATCTACTAAACCTATGTTAGCTACTATACAAATAAATACAAAAATCTGACTGGGCACAGCCGTTCACTTACAATTTAAGGGGCAAGGCCCAGTAGGCACATAATTCACAGGCCACCATCTCCCAGCCAGAATCTATTAAACCTATGTTAACTACTATATAAATAAATCTGACTGGGCATAGCCGTTCACCTACAATTTAAGGGGCAAGGCCCAGTAGGCACATAATTCACAGGCCACCATCTCCTAGCCAGAATCTACTAAAACTACATTAACTACTGACTGGGCATGGCCGTTCACCTACAATTTAAGGGGCAAGGCCCAGTAGGCACATAATTCACAGGCCACCATCTCTCAGTCAGAATCTTCTTAAACCTATGTTAACTACTACATACATAAATCTGACTGGGCACAGCCGTTCACCTACAATTTAAGGGGCAAGGCCCAGTAGGCACATACATGTAATTCACAGGCCACCATCTCCCAGCCAGAATCTACTAAACCTATGTTAACTACTTTATAAATCAATACAAAAAAAGGCCCAGTAGGCACATAATTCACAGGCCACCATCTCCCATCCAGAATCTACTAAACCTACGTTAACTACTATAGAAATACATAAATCTGACTGGGCATGGCCGTTCACCTACAATTTAAGGGGCAAGGCCCAGTAGGCACATAATTCACAGGCCACCATCTCTCAGTCAGAATCTATTAACCCTATCTAGGCCGGGGGGGGCCTCGGAGGCCCCCCCCTCAACGAATCGCGCGATATTTTCGCCGTGCGAAATTTTTTGACCACGCCGCTCGCTGAGTTTTTACTTTCAAGTCTTGCGCAACTTTTGAGACCAATTTTGCGTCACCCGGGTATGTGGTTCCGAAATTACACAACATTATGTAAGTGCATGTCAGACCAAAAATTGCTCAAAAACGTGATTTCGTGTACAAAGTCAATGCAAATTGTGATTTCAACCAAAATTCATAAATGTATGATTATTTTTAGTTTTGCCAGTCTAAATGTATTCATTTTATGATTTTTATAATCACAGAAGAGTCCCCAACAAATTTCATTGAAAAAACAATGAAAAACAAAAGGTCAAAAAAACAAAGAAATACATAAGAAATTGCAAAAAACAATATAATACATAAGAAAATGATTTGATATCACAATTTTTTCATGTACTCTTGCTAAGGACACCACAAAGAGTTTCTATACCAAAAATTAGTACATTTGGAGCTTTATTTAGGGAGTTAGAGGAAAAAGTATGATTTCGCATACTAATTACGCATAAATTAGCATAATCACTTAATAGTGATTCGCATGAAATAAATTACTATACAATCTTGTAGATTATGTCCCAGACAACCCGCGTGCCAATTTTCGGCGCGATCGCGCGGTCGACGGCCGAGATCTTAGGGGGGGGCCTGGGAGGCCCCCCCCCCCCCGGCCATAGGAACTCCAAAAATACCCCGGCCTAGATAGGGTTAAACCTATGTTAACTACTATATAAATTAATACAAAAATCTGACTGGGCATAGCCGTTCACCTACAATTTAAGGGGCAAGGCCCAGTAGGCACATAATTCACAGGCCACCATCTCTCAGTCAGAATCTATTGAACCTATGTTAACTACTATATAAATTAATACAAAAATCTGACTGGGCATGGCCGTTCATCTACAATTTAAGGGGCAAGGCCCAGTAGGCACATATTTCACAGGCCACCATCTCCTAGCCAGAATCTACTAAAGCTATGTAAAGCACTATAAAAAATACAAAAATCTGACTGGACATGACCGTTCTCCTAGAGTTTGCGGGGCAATACCCAGAGCCAGTAGGATAATAATTCACAGGCCACCATCTCCCAGCCAGAATCGACAAAAGCAATGCAATCTACTGCATAACTATGAAAAACAGAATCTACTATTACACTTACAGGAAGCAAACTACTGTTTAAAAAAAAGTACAAAAATCTGACTGGGCATAGCCATTCACCAACAGTTTTAGGGGCAAGGCCCAGTGGGAACAAAATTCAAAGGCCACTGGATATGCCGGCCATCTCCCAGCCAGAATCCAAAAAAGCAATGCAATCTACTGATTCTCCCATAAGGAGATGCATAAGACTTTTTTTCTAATTATGCTCCCCTTTTGTATTTAGGAAATTCCATATGAGTTTTGATAGAAAAATTTGATCCAGATTTGAAATAGAGCCAGTACAAATTTTTGGAAAATGTCCACTTTTGCTTAGAATTGCCCCTTACAGGAAGCAAACTACTGTATGAAAAAAATACAAGTAGAGTGGAATGCCTCTGGCTGTCTCACCTGCATCACAGGATTCAATAGCACTGCTGACTTTAAAAACCACTATAAAATAATTATTCACAAAAAACACTATTCATATATGATACTATACTACATTCATTGACATGTGACCTTGATCATGTGACCTAAAATTTGTCAGTGATGTTGATTCCCCTTATATCCACATTTTATACACTATATCTATAAACTTTGAAAGTTATGACAGCAATCTGATAATTACCCCCAACATGGCAAAAGTTCATTGACCTTGGTCATGTGACCTGAAACTTGGACGGGATGTTCAAAGATACTTGATTACTTTAAGGCCAACTTTCATGAGTCAGATCCATAACTTTCAAAGTTACATGTATGATGGTAATTCAACCCATTATGGCCAAAGTTCATTAACCTTTGACATTGGTCATGTGGTCTGAAAATCACACAGGATGTTCAGTGATACTTGACTACTCTAATGTCCAAGATTTATGAACTAGACCAATAAACTTTCAAAGTTATGATGGTAATTCAACAAATACCCCCAATTTGGCCAAAATTCATTGACCTTAAAATGACCTTTGACCTTAATCATGCGACCTGAAACTTGCACAGGATGTTCAGTGATACTTGATGAAAATTTCGTCCAGGTTTCATGAATCAGATCCATAAACTTTCAAAATTAAGATGGTAATTAAACAGATATCCTCTATTTGGCCAAAGTTGATTGACCCTAAATGACCTTTGACCTTGGTCATGTGACGTGAAACTCAAGCAGGATATCCAGTAATACTTGATTAAGCTCATGTCCAAGTTTCATGAGCTACGCCGATATATTTCAAAAGTTATGATGACATTTCAAAAACTTAAACTTGGTTTAAGATTTTGATGTTGATTCCCCCCACATGGTCTAAGTTCATTGACCCTAAATGACCTTTGACCTTGGTCATTTGACCTGAAATCCACGCAGGATGCTCAGTCATGCTTGATTAACCTTATGGTCAAGTTTCATAAACTAGGTCCATATACTTGTGAAGTTATGTTGTCATTTCCAAAACTTAAACTCATTTTAAATTAAGATTTGATGCTGACACTGCCGCCACCGCCGACGGAAAACTGCGCCTATAGTCTCACTCTGCTATGCAGGTGAGACAAAAACCACAAAGAGAAGAAGAATGGATTAGCCCAAGGCAAAGAAGACAGTTGCATTCAAACTAACCTTGATCAGTGTCTTTCATAAAACGAGACTGACTTTTGTGATCCAATTGTCAAAATCACACCTTTCTCATGCATCTAAGTTGTCTAGTTTGAAACAATTTTAAAGCATTAAGTTCTAAAACTGTAATAAATATGGTTTAAGAACTAATTGTATTAAAGCCAAATCCCATTACATGGTTTCACTCAGTAGCCTCTGCCCCTGAATGAATGAAAACCAGAGTTTCAACAACATTACTACATCTTAAGATCTTGAGAAATCAAATTAGAACCTATGGATTGAAGACACTTGAAGAACATGAAGAATGAGACAGGAAAGAAAAAGGAGAGGGATGGAACATAAGTTCAGAAGAGGATAAAATGATTACACGATATCTACATGCAGATGAAGACTATAGGACCAGTACACAATTTATCTACTTTGATTGGCCCCTAGAGACCAACCGAATTATTGCACGAGGATTTACAGATTTTAAGAGTTGCAAATGACACTTCTTCATCGCTGTAAATACATACCAGGGGACATTTGTAAGTGTATTATCTCCATAATCCTCAGGCTCAATCCATCATAATTCAACTCTTGGCCTATTCACAGATCTATAGAAAGGCAAAGCTTAGAATAAATTGTCTTCAATTCTTATTTTTATTAAGGACACAACTGAGGTAAAGAGGATCGAATTGACCTCACATTTTTTTACTACTTCCTGATTTTATTTGTGATAAATAAGCAACAAGTTAACTTCTTGGTATGTTATTCATACTCTGTATAGGCCTATATAAATACTTCACATCCACAGTTCAAAGTGAAAATACAGGCCTATATCTTGCACATGTACATTTGATTAATGATATTCCATACCGAACAAGGTTCTCAGGATTTTCAATGTATTTCTTTCCTTTTCAAGAGTCTGTTAAAAAAAAGATTAACCAACTTCTGACCTCATATTTTCTACTCATTCCAAGATTTGGCACCAGATTAAAACAAATTTGTAGATTTAAAAGTTGAATACACGCAACAAGCTAAACTTATCCAAGAGAATCTGCAAGCTCAACTTAATTAGGATTATAGTCTTACGTCTCAAGGAAAGTCGACAAAATCTTGTTAAACACCAAATTATAAATCCTCCAACACTTCAACCAAGCAGGTAGAACATTGATACTATTTCAAAATATGTGTTGTTTATATTGATCTACATATCATCCATAGTGCCGCACTCAACCTAGGTGAGGTAAATGGGTACCTGGCAGGAATTTATTTTATTCCTTGGAATGCTTGTGCACTTGTAAAAGGCTAGAGGCAAAAGGCTGAGGTAAAGCTTCTTTTATAAACTTTGACATGTAACAAAAGGGAAAAACTTTAATGAATGTCATCGAAACCCCGATCACAGGACTATCCCCCTAGTCGGGAAGGGAAATTGCTGCAAAGTCGATTTGGAAGTCGTAGCCAGACGTCGAGTTAATGAGACATCATAGCAATTAGGTAACAATAGCTGATGTCATGGGAGGTGAAACAACCTGACATTGACTTCTAATAAAAACCTTGCAGGTGATCCGGGCTTAATCTCATTATTCAGACTGTATATGACTAAGGAGGTGAAGCAAGTCAATATTTGCAATCAATTGCAAATATTTCCTTGTAATTTTAGACTTAATCTAGATCAATTTCAGCTGTAGCAAATCAGATTTCACTCCTTTTTTAAAGGAGCATATCAGCAATCAATCTCAAATTGCATTTCAGGACATATGATTGATTTAGCAAACAAAAATATACATGTACTTGCAATTGATGTAAGTTTCTTGCAACACCCGATGAGACTGAGAAATGAGTAATGAAAACTTGTTTATTGTTTATAACTAAGCGTATTCTGTTTTAGAATTTTAACCCATCCACTCCCTGGGAAGAGTCCCAGAAATAAGAGGTCAATTCACTCAATGACAATGCAACAATGAGATTCACATACATGGAGGGTACCTGGGTGGTGAGAGGCACATGGAGATTGATGTCATACTAAAAAATCACATGTATAGTGCTTCAGTGTGATTCAATTCTTATAAACACAATACATCTACACTTCCACAATATTCATATTAGGTCTGATCATGAAAACTACTTTTCAGGTGTATTCTAAATTGACAGTAATAGCTTTGATGGATGGTTTATGGGTGTTCCTCTCATTTAAGATCTTAATTCAATTTCCAGGAGTCAATGGGGGTACGAACTTCACCTTTAGGGTGCGTCAGGTAGTACCCCTGAAAGCTCAAGTACAGGTGATTATTACCCCAACTGTCTGATGCATTATTGGTCTATCTGCATCATAATTTGACGAATGAATACGCTGACGCACAATGTCTCATTTCTTGACATTTCTCCCTCACATTATCGTAATTGCAAACCAAGAGGGCGAAAAAGATTTAGTCATTAAACATTGAATTCTTCCCTGGTCATGAACTCAGTAAAGAGTGCTACTTGAATTATTGAGCCAGAGAAGGTAATGCAGTGCCATAAAATGCAATTTAAAACAAAAATGAAGTGTCATCACAAATATTGTACAATGTACATGTTACACTGTAAAAACTGTCGTTTTAAAACACCAGTTTGTGTTCATAGAGGACCACACCCTGAGGTGCTAAAATTACACCCTAGAGATTAAACATAACACCAAAGAGTGTAAATGTAACAACCAAAGGTGTTGTAATAACACCAGGGATATGCAACAACCTACAGGCATTAAACTAACACTGTCAATTAAACGCCAGAGTAAAATAGCTGGTATGGTCCTCTACACCTGTTAACACCACAGTTGTTGTTGTGCAGGACAGTTTTCTGAACTGGTCAGTTCTTAGTATGACAACCCAAAACCTTTAGGTTACTGTAACAGCCTGCCAGAAAGTAAGACTTGTGCTGGTTTTAAAAACTTACAAGGTCCTAGAAAGATGGTCATAACACCACATACTATACAACTTTCAAGTTCACAGTACTTAGCGGAATAAAGGGCAAGTTAACCTGCCTGTCGTGGAGCTGCCAAACAGTAAATCAGTAAGTAGTGCTGAAATCTGCTGGATGGAATCATTTAATAAATCAGTCAGCAATTGTTTGTCAACGAATACAAGCAAAAATAAACCAATATTTCCTAGGGAGGGATACCATTTTATCAATAAAACCAGTCAATGTGCTTGTGGGGGGGGGGTTACGGGAAAAAAGAAGAGGTTAAAAGTTGATCCAAAACGACATCTTTAGTTCAAAATGAAATGAGCTCAAAGTGATGGATGGCATGTTTTAGGTCAAACTCTCGCTTCTATAAATTATTGCTTTTACTGCCGAAACTGTCGATTTTTAACTTCTTTTAAGTTTTCTTGCTCAAGTTGATTGAAAAATAAGATTTCGCCATGCATGGCAAGATCTCTAAATCATTAATTTATGCCACAAATCTACAATAACATACTTTTTACAAAAATGATCAGTTTTATTATTTATGGAGATGCATTTGACCTTCGATCCTCTTCAAAGATTTTTTAATACAATGTGACCACTAATGCAACTTCACGCAGGCTCTTGAACATAATTGGATGCATCAATGTTATGCAGCAATGAATAAAACTACAAGTTGATAATTGGATTTTTTCATATAATCTTAGGCCTATCAATTAACAATTTAAGCTCAGGGTGAAATTAACTTTATTTCTTTGAAATTTTTCTTCCTTTTATCATTATTCATTCCTGATGGAAGAACCAGTGCCCTTGGGTAACTCTGAGAAGGCAATGTTATTTATAGCTTGGTGAATATTTCTGACTTATTTAAACATACAGCGGCTCATGTTACATTAGGTGATAGAAAGCTTAAGGAGTGGGTACAGAGGGATTAAAAGAGGGGTAAAGAGCATATGAGTGAGGGGATTAGGTGATCCCAAATCTGCTCCCTTACTCATCATGACTTTACAGGTTTTGGAATGAACTTGATCTTGAAAAAGATGACAAAACCTGTGCCTGAGGCTAGAATAGATGATGGCCATGTTCACACTGAAGGGTATGTCTAAAAATGCTACGTGAACCAGGCTAAGACTTTTTTTCTATACCTTTAATTTCATGTATGTTCATCTTAATTATAAACATGGGGTCTACATGTAGGATGACCATACAAAACTTATTTGATGCCAACATGGGCCTTTGCCTGTACCCTTGGCAGTATGTTGCCATGGTAATTGGAAGAACCAAAAGAGTTAGTGATGATTGGCCTGTCCTGTCATTAGACCAACCAAGGACCTGAGAGGGAGATCCCTCTCACGTCCCTGGACCAACTGATCACAAAAATCCTTTAGGAATATAAATTATACCATAGCAATTGTCACAATTCAAATACGTAGGTCACCAATGAAAATGAGGGGGGAGGGGGGTGCTGCTGAAATCAGTTCTGTGAAAGTTGCTCCAACCCCAACATAGGAATGGCGACAGCGGGTGACAGTGAGTGGGTGAATATTTCAAATAAAAGCCTAAATTACATAGGCCGACATGTGACAGCTATCATCTTGATCAAATCTTAAAGATGCAACAAACATGTTTAATTTAAGAATGATTCATTGTAATGATTTTCATATTTCCTCTGTCATACAATGTTTTTTTAAAAGCATTAAAGTTAGATTTATCCCAAAAGAATTAAACATAAAATTTATTGGAAAATCATCATATTGTCATGAATAAAGCAATGCAAAACAAAAATGATTAAATGACCGAAGTCACTTCTTTCAATATTTCTAGAGACCAATAGGCAGAGGCCTAATATTTTCTTGGAAAAGAAAATGGAAAACTGTGATGGGCTTTATATTGAATGCTAATTCATCACATCAATTGCAGCAAAAAAAAATGCTGGCAAGTATGGCCAGTCTCACGAAAATAATTCCTTTGAACCCTGGCTACAGAACACGGGCCACACACACTCACGTGCCCGCAAGCCCCTACTTCCCTTCTCACAAAGCACTCATACAAATTTTCAATCAAGACCCAACAAATGTACACAAAACAAATAGCCACAAAACATTCCACCAACCATGACAAATACATTGAACGGATCTAGAGATACCCCTTCTAAAAATGATCGGCCCAACAACAAGCCGACCGCCGCATGACTCTTCAGCATTTAACAGGATCAAAAAGAAGGGTAGCCCTGATTGCACTTGACTTGAAAAGTTGCCGAAAAGAGATTTGTGAAAAGCGCCAAAAGCGGCTTTCACAGGGATGAATTGTTTGAATGATTAGTATTCTTGTGAAAAAATGATATCATTCCCCTTCTTTCTCTCTCATTTGTTCATCATATGGGTCGCCCGCTCCAATAGGCCATGGCTACAGGCAGGATTTTCATTGATAAAGGGAAGCAAAAGGATTCTTTTGATCTTCTTTCCAACTTTTCTCAGGTGTTCAAATACTGCTCTTCAGCAAAACATACATCACTGATGTCGGTTCATGCACAAAGGAGCCGTGATTCCCTCGTACTTTTCTTCATTTCTTTTTTTCCAGTTTGTGGAAAATTATTTTCTTATCAAAGTCAAGGGAAGTGCTAGTTTGTAATATCTACCATGTTTATGCGGCAGTACTCTTTTGAAATATTAACAGAATTGTATCATTAATTAGGCCTATATAGGCAAATACTCTGATCATAACCAGCAGAGGCTTGCAGTAAAATGTGACAAATTACCCATTTTAAACTACAGAGGCATTAAGAGATGTGATTTCAACTGAAGGCTGTTTCTACTCTCTGTCTTATCTTCATCAATTTCTTTTTTTTAATTATGCCTTTATTTTTAAAGGAATCAATGTGTTAATGACCCTCATAAGTCAAGAGGCAAGTCAGAACTATGTGAAATTTCTCTCACCATGCACTGCCCAGGATTGGAAACATTTTCATGCTTTCCACTTTCTTGTAATTACGTCTCTTCTCCCTCTTCGATAACTGTCATCTTTCATTTTCATTGATTGGCATTTCAGTAAGACCCTGTTAGATCTCACCATGGACAGAACAACCTCCTTTTTAAGGTGTGAACCATGTGCTGATAATATAGTATCCTGCTGCTAATAGACTGGTCAAATCAGCATGGACCTCTACAAATTATCCTTCTAGGGGGAAGTGGTTAAAGTTTACATTGGTCACATCAGTTTTTTCCCCTTTATTCTTCTTATTTTGGAGGAAATCTGAAATGAATAAAAGTGCATGGGTACAAAGAACAGTGAAGTACTTCCAAGTTCCATGAATGAACATTAACTGGTTTTCTACACTACAGTTAAATACTTTCTGCCCCCCCCCCCCAAAAAAAAAGTTGGTCTAAGCTGAGAGATGAGGGTGTTGCTGAAAAACCTGCTAAATCAATTCTGTCAGTTAACTACGGATCAAAATCAAAATCAAATTTACTAATTTACTCATGAATTACAATCATTTATTGGTAGTCATGGCAGTAGCAGACTTCCCTTATTATTTATTAACAACTTTGGCAGTTACATGTACATGATTGGAAACATCAACTCAACTGGTCAAGCATTACATTTTCCTTGTGTTGTAACCAACACCCCCCCCCCCACCTCTTCCTCTGTTCTCTCTCAAAAGTGAAAAATGAAAAAAAATACATTAAAAAGGGATCCATCTAAATATTCCACAAATGTGCATGATACCACAAGTGAATGATCTAACTTATCTAAAGATCAAGCACTGGTCCGAGTATTTCACAAAATAATAACAAAAAACCCACTTTACAAAAGAGGAGAGACTGATAAAAAAGGGCAGAGAGATTTAAGACCATTTCCATTACAATATGCCTGGACTAAGTAAATTATGTTAATCATAAGCACTATTGTGGTGATAATTGTTCTGTGGTCAAGAAGGGGAAGGAATCTTTGTTCCGTTCCACTTCACGTTCTTCCTTGAGTAAAGTTAGAGACCCTGTCTGTTTACCAATGCCTAATTTACACACTATCTAAATTTGGAGTACTGGGGGTAAATACAGAGAGTGGGGTGGGGTGGGGTGGGATGGAAGGAGTTTGGTGAAAATTCTTTGGTAGGATGGGGGATTGAGCAGTGGAAGGAAATGGACTTGTAGAACAATGACATATTGGACAGAGAGAATTAGGAAGAGGGGGACATGAAAATGTATGAACAGGAAAGGTACACTAAAGATATGTGAGGGTTCAGGACACGAGCTATGCCAGTAAGAGTGTAGGATTGGTTGAAATTTTAACCAGCACAAGATTAATTATGTGTCCAACCAATTTTGGGCAGTACATGTATTTTACCCCATGCGAGAAAGCATATTGTCCAATAAAGTTAAACATAAGCAGCAATTACTTTAGAATGGGCAAAATTTTCATCACAATGGAAAAATAAAAATGCCCAATGTAGGTTGGACACATAATTGCCCTCATTGGACATTTTACCCAATATTTTTTTAGATTGTACATAGGCCTATAATCCAATGTATGGTATATGATGTCCTCTAATACTAACAAGATAAAAAGTCACAAAACTATGGCTCAGCATAAACACGGACCCAAACTGTAAAGGTATCGTAACTAGAAAAATCATGTCTTCATTATTTTCCATATAGGCCCTATTCTAATTAAAACAAGATAAAATCTGTATATTGTTTAGTAATTGTAATGGACCCATTGCATAAAAATTACTAAATTTGTCATCTAATGGATGCTCAACAGCCAATCAAAATCAAGGAATCAAATAAAGTAACCAATCAATGGGTGGTAAAGTTACCACAATAGTATGTGTAACAAGGCCCGGGAGAATACAGTCTGATAATAGAATCATATCAAAAGAAGAAGTTGCTCTTTCATCCTATTAAAGCAATCATGAGACAAAATGCCTATCATGGAACATACAGGAATTCTGTTGCAGGGCTCCTTTGAATTCAAAGCAAAGTTTGCACTTCTCTTTACTCCCTCCGTCCTGATGAATGGAGAAAATGGTACCTGCTTGTCATGTAGATCAATGAAACCCCTTTCTCTAAAGCTGATTCAACATTGATCAGGCTAGCCCACAGTCTTTTAATCTCTTCAAACATTTTCTCAAATTAAGTTGAGATAGTTCAACTTGCTTTTTGTCCAGTATTTTGGGGGTTTGCAAGTCATGCTTCTTGTTAAAATATGGTGCAGTCCTCAAATGATATTGGGAGGTTTATCAGGATAAAGAAATACAAAATTCTTTGAATATTCATTAAAAATGTTAAAATGTTAGTATAAACTGAGACTAGACCTCAATGAAAGACACAGTAACAGAAGAAAACTTAATATAGCATAAAAAAAGACGAGGGGTTCATTGCAGAAGAGTAACCATGGTGGTAACTTTGACATGCAATGGTCACTTGCAAGGAATCCTCGATTCTGATTGGCTGTTGTTCAGCGTTACCATGGTAGTTACAAATGGATGGCAAAGTTACCATAATAGTTACTTATATGCAACAGGCCCTATACGTCCATTACCTTGTATTTTGAACTCTCACATTATGTTTGGATTAAAACAAAAGCCTACATGTAACAGACAAAACTCGGTGAAAACAAAACAGGTATTAGATTAGTGCAACTGAAATAATATTCAAGAAAACAAACAGGTTACACTTACAACATTTCTCACGTTTTTGAACATCAAGTCCAAGAGGTCTATTGTGCATTTCTGAGCTTGTTTTCTTCTTCTTCAAACACTACATCATTTCGATAAATACATTTTTATTTTTATTTTCTTTTCAAACAATATGTAGGCCTACAGCTAAAACTTACACCCCCACCCCCGATATATCAATCACATAAAAAAATGACCATATATCTGAGAAAAACGATATAGATGTACTGTTAGGCTAATCAACTTCTTGTAAGTGTCATGGATAAACTTCAAGTCTTGTCCTCCTCATGAACCAAAAACAGCCAACAAAAAATGATTAAGAAACGTGATGGGACAGAGACATTAGTTGTTAGTTTGTGTGCATATCCAACCACCGTGAAGCAATTTAATTTCAACAACATAATACCAGAGGATTCCCTTATTTTGAGCAGAAAACGACAATTTCCGCTCTAACCATACAAAGTTCAAACCACAAAGAATTGTTCAAATGAGAATAGAATTTTAAAAGTATGAAATGGACCATGAACGATACGAAGCACGTTTTTCAGAAGACTGTGTTTTGCCTCGGGCTCTGAGCTTAGCTCACTACCGAGATTTCCTACTTCCATGACCTCAAAAAAAATATGTATATATTCTCGGTGCAGTTTTTGGCTCAGCACACGTGCATAATAAAAATAAGGGCCGGATGCCATTGCACTCCTAAAACTTTTCTACTCAAGCTGATTTCAAGACAAGATAATCGCAAACATTAATCATGTATTAATTGAAGTATACATCACAAAAATAAGGTTGATGAAGTAAGGATTACTTCTTATGTGCTTTGTAAACGGTTAGGCGAGATAAATTTGGTATAAAATTAAAAAAGGATAGCGAGATGGAATAATTTCAGCTTACCGCGAGGGTTGAATGCGTTCGCATCATCACCTTGCTGGGCCTCCACCGGGGGCGACAGACCGCTGCACAGGGTGACAGCCGCACAGAGGAGCAGAACAAACTCCAACTTCAATCCCATCTTCCCAAATCGAAGATGCATCTCCAACTCACGACCTCTTTTCTCCTCCTCGAAGAACTCAAATTTCCGTAGTAAGATCAATGCAATCCAAGTGGAGAAAACACACAAATTAAAGTAATTCCGTGTCTGGTTAAAACTCCAAGAAGTTATCCAAACGTTCGGGGTATCCTAATGGAATTCCCAGGGAAGGTTATCCATAACCGCAGTGAATCTTGCTCACCTGTACAATGTACGTCCCCACCAAAGCGCGGGCATGGAGCCAAGTTACACAATATACCAATCGACCCCCAATTTCTGGTGGATGATGGTGTTTTCTCGGGCGGACTTTGGGACAGGTATTTTGAAGTGTCCGCGAAGTTTGTGTGATCAATGTGGTGACTGTTCCATTATGATGGTGGGGGTGAAATAATGATGAGTGGGGCAGGGAAGTGCCTTGGACAGGTTCAGCGTTTGGAATATGATCTTCTTTTTTTCTTGCCTCGTGTGTTTCTCCCTATAAATTATGAAAGTTTGTATTCTATCTTTAGGTCAATATCACCAGTGATATTATTTTTATTTTGAGTAAGTACATTTAACTCAAAACATATTTTATGGTAGAAAAAGTAAAGAGAGAAAACGGATTGTTGTCTTGATATGAACTCCGGAGTAAACGCAGAATAAACAGCAAAAGGAGCACAAAACAGGCAAAAGATTGGGGGTAGGAAGGGGATGTGGGGGAGGGGGCCGGGAGATGGGTAGAATTTATGTGAGAAATAAAAAGAAGGAGAAGATGATGATGATGCTGATGATGATGGTGGTGGTGGAGGTGGTGGTAGTGGTGGTGGTGGTGGTAGTGGTGGTGCTGGTGTAGTGCTGCAGCCGAACCGCCGAACCGAACGGAAGTTCGCCGAACTTGGCACTTCCGAACCGGACCGAACCGAACCGAACTCAAAGGCCTGGTTCGGAAGTTCGGTAAAAAAAAAGTATGTTTGTATGCAATGCGTGAATGCGATGACTACATAGATTTAATTATAAAATAAACAAAATATATATTGGTTAGTGATTGTGCACAAAGAGAATTCCACTCAATATATTTTTAAAATCCACTGATAGCTTCCATCTCGTCTTTGATTGAACTGTTATCAACTTAAGAATATTTTATTAACATAAATATATTTTTTCTTGATAAAATGAGGGGGCATTTTGAAGCTAAACTCGGTATAAAAGTGTGGTGTATTTACGTATTGCCGTAATCGATCGTGATCGTAATCGGACCTAATCATTTTGTATTTAATAAAGAAAAAGAACCAGACATAAATTCATTCCTCGTAAATGACAAAGTATGATAGTTTCGGTCTCGTGTTTGATTAAATTTTTTATCATTTTCATTTTTTTTTATAAACATGAATAGGCCTGGGAGTAAACATCGATTGATCGAATGGTTCGATTGGCATGCCGCCAATCACCAATCTATTAGCAAAATATACACTAATCGAATGTTCGGCAGATCCCGATTATGACGTTGGCATAACTCTAATACCCAAATAATAATAATAAAATGACAAGAAAACAAAGATGACAACTGTTTTTTACAGGTTTAAAAATTATGTTACCGAGGTAATGTTTCAAAAATTATCAATGATTGTATCACATTCACAGTTACATACCAACATGATAGCGCTCCGAAAATGTTAATCCCACCCGACCTTGCCCTCATACACAAAATAAGTCATTGTGTGCGTGCACAATAATAAGTAAACACATAACCAGCTCATTGAGCTGATTGGACCTTCGGATAGCCAATGAAACTTTGGGAAACAATGAAGCGGAAGGCATGTGGTTCCCTTTATTATCAGGAAAGGTCATGACTTCAGAAATAAATTGACCCCTCCCCCATCTGTGTGTGTGTGTGTGCGTGTGAGGGAAAGAGAGAGGGAAGGATAGGGGGTGGGAGCCGGAGAATTTCTTTCATGTTTCAGAACAATGCAACCTTTTTTATATCCCCCTCACACAATGAAAACAACATTCCAACACGCGCCCGCCTTCACCAGTACTTTCTCGACTAGTCTCCAAAAATAGACCCAGTTATACATGTGGGTTCAAATGATAAAAAATCGTAATTTTGAAAGGTATTTCAAATGAAATATTTTTTTAAATACAAAGTCATGTGTAGCATCGTGGGCAGTGCCACAAGTGGAGGCGGGGACATGGTGTGGGCAAGGGATGAAATTTTTCAAGTGAAATGCTCCACCTGGGCTCAGTCTCAAAGAATATACTTCATGAATGAGTTGTTTACGTCTTTGGACTCGGCGGGGCTGATTCATTTATATGCAGGGGTGTGGCACTTGGAGGGATGCATGCATAATACCAGGGTAACAGTATTGATTTAGGAAAGATTTTCATTGGAACAATAAACTGAAAGATTTAATCTCATTTCATGAAGTTTCTTTTGATATAAAAAATCATGGAGAAGGGGGAAAAGGGCCTCATTTATGCTAAACATGTGACTTTGATGGAGATTTCTTCATGGGGAGGTCACCATAAAGTAGGTCAACTATTGTGACTTAAAAGACGTGATTCCCGACGAACAATCGAATCATTCAATTATTTTTCCAGGAAATAATCGAATGGTAATAATAACAATCGTCCCAGGCCTAAACATGAATATATTTTTTCCTTATAAAATGTGGGGACATTTTAAGCTTAACTCAGTTAAAAAGTGTAGTTGAATTACGTATTGCTGTAATCGGATGTACATTTAATTGAAAAGACATAAATTAATTCCTTGTGACTGACAAAGTAATGGTAAAGTATATATATTCCACCTTCTGAAATTTCCATATTAACATAAAAGATAAATAAATAAGAGATGAAGGAATGAGGGTGAAAAAAACAAAAAAGATAAAAATTTAAACAAAATCAACGCAATGAACGCATGTTCCCTGATCGATGTTCCAGAAATGGTTGGTAAGGAAAGTTGAAACAGGAAGTCCAAACAACCTGCTCTCGGTTGCTATTATACAGGTAAAATTTGTATTCCAAACTTGAAACGTTTTTCCATTGTCAGTATTTTCTTAAAAGTGGTTTAATCTGGCCAATTACTGAAAATGAAATGATAAATTATCAGTTCCGTCTTAGTTCTGACGATCAACACCGAGTGATTTCACAACACTAAAATACCCAGTACAGTCCCATGTACTCATTTTCGTGTTAGAAATATGTTTGAAGTCACGTAGCGTCGATCTTTCTGGACCAAGAATGGACTGATATTTTATCTTTTTAAAGTAATTCATTGACCAGATTTTACCACTTTTCAGGAAATAGGGACTTTCTAAAACACTCATATTCTTTGGAATGTGAATTTTACCGGTATAATAACAGTTGAGTGGAGGTTGTTTGTCTACTATTTCGACATTCCCGATCAACACTTTCCAATTTGAGAAGCTGCGTTGGCAATGACATCGTAATCGATCATGATTATAGCTACATGAAATAATCGTGAAAAAAATATTCTGATCTTTGTAATTCTATTTCTGTCCTGATTCTCTCGTTATCACTATTTTTTTCTTTTGATTTTTTTTATTTTCATTTGAAAAATGAAAGTAGAAATGACTTATTTTTTGTTTATTAAAACAAAAGAAAGTTCAACAATTATCTTAACTATTCTTTTTAGAAACAAAATTTATTATTAATACATGACAGTTCATCCCCGAGTATACTTGTTTGTAGGTCGGCGATCTTTACTATCTATGTTAAATTTAATTTGGCATTTATTGCCGAACCCCGAACCGAACCAAAGTTCGGAAAAAAATTGCCGAACCCTGCCGAACCGAACCGAACCCGAACATGCCGCCTGACTTGCAGCACTATGGTGGTGGTGGTAGTGGTGGTGGTGGTAGTGGTGGTGGTGGTGGTGGTGGTGGTGGTGGTGGTGGTGGTGGTGGTGGTGGTGGTGGTGGTGGTGGTAGTGGTGCATGGTGGGGGTCGTGGTGGTGATGATGATGATGTATGAGGAGGAGGGAAAAAAGAAGAATGAGAAGAAGGAGGAAAAGGAAGAGGGGAAGTGTTTGTGCTTGCCCCAGCATCAGCCCCCCCCCCCCCTATCAGCCCGACTTACCATCATGACTTGTAACTTACCCCCATCCCATGCATCCAACGTTGATTTGGGGATAGTAATCATTTCTGGCCAGGGGTGGTGTCTGGTCAAGATATACCCTTTTTACACAGGCTAAAATTTCCTTAACCCCGTACTATAGGTGGGGCTAAATTGCCATTTAGCCCCACCTATAGTACGGGGTTAAGCTTAGCCCACTTTCTTTTTACACAGCATTTTTGCAAAGTGGGCTAACCCCACCTTTAGTACGGGATTATTTGGCCCTGCAAAAAAGCAGGGCTATCCCAGCAATTGCAGTGCTAAGAGCGATAGTACGGGGTTAACATCGCATGTGTAAAACGAGGGGCTAAATACGGGGTTAAGGAAATTTTAGCGTGTGTAAAAAGTGTACGAGTGAAGTACTTGTACTACGAATGATCGACAAAAACCACTAGTCCGGGTTTAGCGAGTTTCGTGTGTGAAAAGCAAGCATTCCTTATCCGGGTTAGCAATAACAATTTGCATGTGTGAAAAGGAAAAAAAATAGTAAGGGGTTAGGATAGTACGGGGTTAGCGATAGTCTGGGGTTAAGAAAATCCTGTGTAAAAAGGGTAATAATGTATTGCTGATATAAAGGAGACACCCCCCCCCCCCCTTTACCGGCCACTTCCGTGGATATACGCGATACGGGGATAATAAAACTAGCTCTGTCATTTTTACACCGAGCCGCGAGTCTATAATATCATCCCTCTAAAGGCATTTAGCAAAACACCCCTTTGGCATAATATACTCGTCCCATTGAGTACCATTTCCGCTCAGTAAGTTATCATAAATTTATGATGCACCTGCGTCAAAAAGTCACTGACTTTCATTCACGTGGGAACCCAGCATTTGTGGTCCTTTCGTGGGGACAATACAGCTTCGTGGCACATGGCTAAAATCCTTTATTTCGCTCCAAATTCATTACCCCCGTTGTGGTGAAAGGAAAAAAATTCATGAATGAAATATCCGAACACTGTATTTTCCATGCATAATATTTTTATGATTTCATTTTTCTTTACGGACAATGAACATGATTAATCATTCAATGAATTAGCATCCATACTGTTGCGTTCGTTTAGTCTTTAAAAGGGAATATCACTAACATACCCTGTTTATACCATGGAGGTATGCATTTTTATTTCACTGTGCGTACCATTCATGTGCCATTCTTTTATGTTATATAATACTAATACCAAATCATTATATTTATCGAATCCCCACGGTCATGACAGTGGCTGAAATGAGCCAAACACTTTCAATGGGCCAGATATCACGTTACCAGACAAAATCAAATAAAAAATCTGCGAGCGAAAAAAAAATGTGCTTTTCAATAACAAAATCAAATTTTGTGATAGATTTAGGCATTAAAAAATTGTACATTTTATTTCACCCATTTTCCTTTCCTATCTTTCGTGTTCGCCCTTTTTTCTTTCTTTTTCGTAAAAACGTTTTTGGGGACCATGGCCCCGAAAGCCCCCAATCTGTATGCCAGTGATTCTTCACATTGGTATAAGATAGGGCCTCTATAGATTTTCCTATAGGGTCTCGATATGATATAGATATATATCGCAATTAACAAATATATTACTTCTCATGATATACATTTTACATTGTATGGCAATTTAACATGAATTTAAATGTAACCCCCCCCCCTCGCCACGATTAATAAAACAATTTTTTTTTATGTTTGTTTTTGTTATTTTTTGGGGGGGGGCTTGTTCAAATACAATCACGACTAATTGAAACAATGTAGGTCAAGTGATAACTTGAACTGAAAACTTAAACTGAACCGTTATACAGTGATGTCTAATAGCACACAAACACATGAAAAACACTTAACTTGCATGTAAGGCTTAGGCATGAACACTTGTAGGAATATTGATTTTTGTGGAATCTGATTATCTGAAAATAATCCTTTGTAAGCTGTGTCTTTTCTTTTGAGGGACATTGCTTCAATAAACGATACGTGAGAAAATGAATAAGCCTATTATGCAGTACATTGTACAAAGAATTTTTGCATACTTGCCAACACTGACGAAAGGTACAAAAAATGAAACGGCTAGATTCGACAAGAAAACGGATCTACCGAGTCGGTGGTTCTGGGTGGGGAATGTTTTTTCGACCTATATCAGAAGTTTATTTTTTATTTTATTTCTATTTTTTTGTTACCTTCGAAGACGTTTTCACTGTTACATTTATATGAGTATATAACCTGACGTTAAATTTAAACAATACAAGGAACAAAATAGACATGATCATTCTGCCATCTTGTTGACCTAAGCATGCATGGACCTACTACATCATCTGAGCAAAAAAAGACCTAAAATGAAAAAACGCAACCTATAAAAAAATGCATGTAAAATGAGGAAATTATTCAAACACGTATATAGGACCTACATCAGATGTGATTCATAAAAAAAAATGATGAAGAGTAGTATTCCCGTTTTCATTTTGTTTTTGTCCGAAACTTAGCCACGGCACTAATAGGGGCTCCCGTTGACCATCATCAGAAACTCCCTCTTTTAACTAAAAATCTGTTTGTATTGCGTGACGTGTCTAACTGATGAGTTGATGTGCATAATAATAATTATAGCCACATCGTGTCCTTTAGCAGTTTAGGGTTTTAGGTTGGTTATTTTGGCGACCATTTGGAATTCTCATGAGTCTTCGCTTTATCCTTTCCCCATTATCATGATTAGACACAGTTAACACTCGACTTGTGTCTTTCCGCTCTATTGTTATCTGAATAAAAAGAAAATCGACCTTTCAAAATGTGAAGAGGTAAAACATCGATAAAATTGCTTGTACCCCCTTTCAACTTGTCTTGTTCTTTCTTTCAGTGTTCGCACCTCACTGCTCCAGCGTTTTCACTTCAGCTAGCTACAACGAGCATGCCGAGCCATGCGCGCCTGTAATATGCTGACATCTTAAAGAAAGTTCACCCTCAAGAAAAGTTTGTGTAAAAATAACAGAAAAATAATAAATAATAATGATAATGAAACATTGCAGATGTTTTTTTGAAGTTTTGAGAAAAATCCACCGAAGATTAGGCAAGCTATTACAATGCTTTTATTATGTTGTCATACACGAGAATCTGCCCCATAGGACCTATTATAAAATGCATAAATTTCCTCTTTTTTAAGCTCAATAGTATTTTTTTTAATCTACAAGGAGAAGGTGTGAAATAATGATTTTTGTTGATATATTATGTAGGTGTAGAAAAAATCATCTTTTTGAGAAAATGACATTTCATTAATCTTATTACGGGAAAGCTGCTCCTAATGTCAAAAATAAAAATACAAATCTAATAATTAACTTTTTCCAATCTTTGATGGGTTTCCTTTAAACCTTCAACATTTATATGTAGATGATGATGATGCTGATGACGAGATGATGATGATGATGATGATGATGATGACAATAATGGTGATGATGATGGTGATGATGATGATGATGATGGTGATGATGATGATGGTGATGATGATGATTTAGCTTCTGACCCGAGACCGTTATTCCTCTCGGAAATTTGGTACTTTTGATTTTATTATTTTTTTTCTTAAAACGTTCTGTTCATTAATGCGATTTTATTTTGATGATATCATGTCGAAGTGTGTCCATGTATATGAACTTTCTTTTAGGAAAAAAGGAAGAATTGATAGATTAAGAGACTAAAAGATTAAGATTAAGACCTTGTAATCGCTATGAGATTATCCAATATCCATCTCATACCTGTACCTATTATTGTTAAACCATGTAGACTAATCAATGTGAGACACTGGAAATCGTTACCAAAAACGCACAAAAGAGTGACATAGCTGTATTGTCAAGTTTAACGCTCAATTCACTTATATACCGTGATCACATTTGCTCTTCGGCGAGTCGAAAACAGCTGTTTTAACATTTTTTGTCCAACTACATATAGGTGGTTTGAATTAAAATAACTAAAACGACTGTTTTCGACTCGCCGTACGGCCGCCGTAGTGCAAATGTGACCAAGATATTAACCTCTCATGATTTTTCCCCTAATAATCATAGAAACTCTAAAAAAAGGAGGAATGTCGTATGAGGAAGGAAGAAAGGAACACTGTAAAAACTGTGGTGTTAAAACTGACACCAATTGGTGTTAATAGAGGACCACACCCTGAGGTGTTAAAATTACAGCCTAGAGATTGAACATAACACCAAAGAGTATAAATGTAACAACCAAAGGTGTTTTGATAACACCTATAGGTGTAAGACTAACACCACCAATTTAACACCGGTGTAAAATAACTGGTTTGGTCCTCTGTGTACACCGGTTAACACCGCAGTTTTTGCTGTGAACTGATAATTGGAAAGAAAGGACTATTTCACTGAGCAAAGATATAGATAACACAATATAATCCTGTCCCTTTCAAAATAACCTGACATGGGCACCGCCCCTGTTTTTAAACTGATCCACGCCTTGACTCATCTATAACAATAATTTACTTTTGAAAGTTGTCACTTGCAGATTCTGTACCATAATTGATTCACAGCCCTGATTTACATCTCAAGTTGTTAAAGTTGACATTACAGTGTATGCATTTCCATTATTTTGGAAAATCATCATAATTCTTTTTCCTATAGTGGGTCGGAGCGGGGGGGGGGGGCTATTTTGTTCTTTTCGGGGGCTACAACTATATACTCACGACTTACTGCCTAATTCTGTAACATTATATAAGCTTTAAACCGTTGCAAACATAATTCTGTGGTTATCATTGATATCACCCTGCCTGTTTTATTTAGTATGCCTATGCAATAGGTTAACACTGCAGATATAAACATGATAAATAAGGATATTCGGGGATCATTATTATTATATTATTATTATTTCAAGTTTTCAGGGTCTGAACATTTTTAGGGCTAAATCGCTTCCAGCCCCTTGTAACTTTTTCCTGCATGGCCATGCTGGCGGGGGCTGTACCGAGAGGAAAGGGGGGTGTTTCAGAGAGAGTCGCATTTATTTTTTTTTTCTTTAAATCTATCAACAAACAATTAAGTGCAAGTCCCGAATACGCTTTTTTATTGGCTCATATAAAAAAAAGTTTTTGCATTACACGTCATGATCAATCTCTCCCCTGAAACTGCATTTTCACAGTTTTCAAGGCCCTATCCAGTTTTGGTCTAGCGCCATCTACGATCAAAACATTATAAGTGAAATGTTGATCGATTTTCACGATATTATGCAATCGATCATGCAATCAGCTGTTACTGTCTTGTTTCTATTTTACTGACTCAGTCTCAGAAGAGGAGGATTACTATAAATTACGCTGATACTAGTGCAGAAAATAAGAATGCAGAAAATAAGAATACGGTAAGGAGTTATACGTGTGATGTGATTGTAGGTTATTAAGCAGAATCAATGTTGAATTGAATGAGTGCTTGCCACTGCCACTGGCAGTGGCACTGCACCCCCAGCATCTCGGCTCGGCTTGCCCTGGACCTGTCGGCCTTGCCCAGGTCCAGGATGAGTGCAAGTCTGGGTATGCGGCTGGGCTGGGCAGCCTCGTATTCGGGTAGACCAAGCTTTAGAACATCAGACCTCTCGGTTGTATCGCTGAATGATCTAAATAAGAGATTGGTAGACCATGCCATGGGTAGAAAAATGTCAGAGTTGATAAAGTATGGTCAGTTCCCCCTGTCTGCGCGGTCTCCCAAGTCTGCGCACCCGCGTATCTGCGCGATTAGTAAAAGAAGATACGCAACGGGCACGAACTTTACACATGCAATACATAGGCAGGTATTCATTAAAAAATTCGACTCAAAATGGTGGAAAAATAATGAATTCATGGCATTTCATGTGACAGCCTCAAAATGCAGCTTTTGTCATCAAAATCCCCGAATCGTGTGCAAAGTGAATGAGTGCGCAGACATTGGGTACCATTTTTTTTTCAATCTGAAAATGACTGCCCGAGTTTTTTTCAAGAAAATCTTATATTTTCTTTCTTTTTTTAATGAGAAATTTGGTACACTTACTCTTAATAATGTAAGGAACACTTAACCAAAATATTTTGTGAAATAAGAAGAAATTCATGTTAAATCTTAACTCAAATTGTTAGGTGCGCAGACTTGGGGCCCACCATCATAAATAAAATCACCATAATAAAAAGACGATAGGGCCTAATTCCTTTGTTTGCCAGCCCAAACCATGTTTGACTGAAGAAAGTGAAACATCAGACCCGGTCACTCACACGTACTGCGAGGTTAAGTATACTAATTCGGTCAGAGATGGCATCTTCAGTTCCTCTCTGCAATTTTGGAACTGTTTGATGTCAACAGTTTTGTTCTAGCCATCAGGGGAGCGTTTCATCAACATTTTCGTCCGACAAGCTGTCAGATCTGACAACTTTCCTTGATAATGATTGGCTGAGAATCACTGTTACCATAGTAACTGTCTGATAAAACAGTACTTTTCGGATAAAACGTCCGACAAGTCCTTTCATTAAACACTCCCCAGGGCCAGGGGTATAGGCCCTAATTTGCAAAGTAGATCTACATACCCTGTCATTTGTATACTATCAATATTTAATTTATTTTATATAAAATGTTCTGCTGCAGGTTTTGTGGAAAATGTTTATTTTTTCTTAATACAAACGGATGGGAATTGGTGTGTGCTTTCTAATTCTAAGTCGACCCCATCTAGGTTAGATGTAGATCTAGTTCTATGAAATTTAGACTTTGAAGATCTACCTGTTAGGCCTAACTTTATAGATCTCTATATGTTTGATCTAAATGTAGGTATTGTTGGATCTATTGTACATAACAATTAAGTAAGATCTAGAGGTTGAAAAAGAAGGTTAAAAAGAAGTTATCTCGGCCTAACTGTTTTTTTTTTCACTTTCACAGAAATTGAAAACTTGGATGACTCACCCTAACCCGGTCCCGACTCTAACATTTTTTCATGGGCTTTGCAAATGATTCAAATTCAACTAGATTTTGTGGATTTGGCATCACAAGGCATTTAACTCAAGTTTGACTTTGATCTCCACTTGGCATCTATATCTACCTGCATTTTACTTTTTAGCTCAAAAAGTTTAAAAAGCGATTTGTTGATAGACACAGGACTGGTTGGTACTCCAAACAGGATTAGCATTAGCGGAGTATGATTGATGAAGTTGAATTCTGGACACAAATAGATAATTTGACTGAAGATTTGAAGAAAGAAGACAGAGCTCGCAAGCTGAGAGAACAGTTTTGCCAAACAAGAGACCTAGAAGCTGTGAAATGTGTGAGAACAAAATGCATTGGGAGGTAAATATAAATTACATTAATTAGAGGGTTTTTTTCTATTTTTTTATAACGGTGGAATTTTTCTGCATGTTTTCTATTTTTCCATTCAAACAGTTTGCAGATTAATTATGAAGTTACACTTCGGCTAACTGAAAGGATTTACAAGAATAATTATTTATTTAACATTTTTTACTTTCTGATGGAAAATATACAAATACACATTAATTTCAGAAAGTCTTTTGATTTGGTTGTCTCTCAGTCAGCAATTGAAAAACAAAAGATTGAGAATAGTGTCTGCAGTTGTATGTCTGTATTAAAGTAGTAACATTTTTTTTTTTTGGGGGGGGGGGGGGGAGGGGGACTGATGAAATCCAATGTTGATTAAAAATCATAAGAATCCTCTTGAACTTGATAATCATGTTTCTTTCTGTGACTTTTATTATGATTGTGACTGATTGACTTTTGGTTTTATTGACTATTATTGAACTTGAACTACACATTTTCCCTTTGACAGTCAAGATGTATTGCACAGGATAGAAGCTGTTGTAGAAAACATAGTGACTTGCATTGCCAGAGGAGAAGCACCACATCTTAGCTACTGCAGGAGAAACAGTTGGGATAGTGTTAGGTTGGTATTTACAAAATCATTAGGGATCTCTCTGGTTCAGTGACTCAACACGTAGTACTGCAATCAAGTCCATATTGCCTTAACGATTCACATAATTTTTCTCCACTTTCTGCAGTCTATTTGTTTAGGAAGCAATTTGAACTCATTTAAGGTCTCTTTTGGTGTCTGAGTAGTTTGATCATTTGTCATGTAGCTCTATTGACAAAAATTGTATTCTCTGTATAGAATGCAAATGTGACAATTTTTGTAGATATATGAATGAAACCACTTTTATATCAAATCCTTTAAGTATTAAAAAAGTCCTCGTACAGTGTATTCATATCTATATAAGAAAGCTATAAAGTAAAGGACCAATTCAAAACAGTTCCTACTTTTTTAAAAAATCCATTGCTATTGGGTTGCTAATCATGTGAAGGTATGTGCAAAATGATACGACCCTTGTCATGAATTATCTCTCTCTCTCTTTCAATCTACATTGATCTTATATGCATGTCTTTCACTTTCTTTCCTTTCCCTGTATTAATCCCTTCATTTCCTTGCTGCCCATGAAACCCCCATTTCCTACCATCTTGTTGCTTAATTTTGGTTTAATAACTCCTGCCTTTTTATCTCAATTTCTATCTCTTTTCCTCTCTTTCTTCCATGATTACACCCTCTTTCTTTCATTCTACCATTCGCATTTGACCTCTTCCGAATTCCACTACCCCCTCTCTTCCCCCATTGACCCTTCTTTCTTGCCTCTGCCCTGTCCTCCATTTTCTCTCATCCTCTCTCCTTTTCTCTCACACTCCCCCTTCTCTCTCTTGCTCTCTAACTCTCCTCTTCCTTCTTTCTCATCTCTTACAGTTTCAGAGAAGATGTCGGACTGGAGATGAAGGATGATGGAAAGATGACTGAAGTGAGATTTGATGTACCTACTTCCACAAATAAGTTTGGTAAGTTTCAATCAAAGCAATAATAATATTGATAATAACAGCATTTAAAGGAATAAACTGTCAAATTCACATTCATCTAACTATGATTGAGTGTGACAGACATTGATTGAATGCCCAAAAAATTCAGTGGTGCAGCAAGATTTGAAACACAAAGTCGTAAATTTGTCCTTAAACATGTGTACAGCAGTGAACAAAACCAATGCAATTTGTTTATATAAGCACTTGTTATTTATGTATTTTTTATTTTGAAATTGATGTTTTCAAACTGCTTTTCATTTGTTTTGAAGCAGATTAAAAAGAAATTGATTAATGCTGGGATATAGAAGTACCTGTGAAAACAGGAAATGAGAATTTGTCTCCCTCATGCTCATTTAACAAGATATGTCTGATATCTCTGAGCATTTAAAATCTTGCTCCTTTGTGATAGGATATAAATGTGGAAGAATGAGAAGTTTTGGAACAAAATTAATTGATTGATTAACATTCTTGTAACAGTGATTGCCAGTAAGAATTTATTTTCTAATATTTATTTTCTAATTTTAGCTCTTATGTTGAAAGTTCTTGCCTTATGCTACAGGCTTGTACAGACCGATACATATTCAACAAAGAGGTAAGTTTTTAGTTGGTGCATTTCATAAAACATCCCACACTATTTGTAATTAAAGAGGTAAATAAAGTAATTTCAAGGACAGTTGTTTAATATAACAGTATGACAAAATTTATTTTTGGTGTATTAGACATGTAGATAGTTTTTAATTGAAAATGAAATTTGTGCCTTCCTGTACCTTTTCGTCGCTCCCATCATCAAAATTTATTCGCAACAAGGCAGGCAAAAGTTGCAGCATACTCAATATTTGTTTCCTGTCCACCAGTATTCAAACAGCACCTATTATTAATAGGAAGAACAGAAATGTTGTATCAGCATTGCTTCATTGGGCTAGCTTCCTTTTTGATTTCTATTATGTATTACAACTCATTTTATGTACATGTATGTTCTTTATTGTATTCCTTTTTGTCTGTTCAAAAACACAAACAAGCATCCTAGCAAATATTTGATACGGAATTTTTTTTTTAAACATACACTATCTCTTATTCATTTAAACTGTGTTTTCTTTGTGTGTAGAGACCTGTACTACAGCGATGTTCAGTCATTTGGCAGTCAGTCAATTGTTGATGACATCGTTGATAACCTATGTTGTCTGTTGCAAGTTCCAAGACGATGCCTTCATATTGTAAGCTTATCTCTATTTACGTTTTCATCTAAACAAAGTTTGTATTATTAGTCTTTCCTACCAAACTTGATCTTGTTCATAGCTTTATCACCGTGTCAAGCAGTTTTAGAATATCTAATTAAAACATGCATTTTCAGTGAAAATTTTGTTAATGCTATAGGGTTAGGGTAAGGATTAGGGTTAGTCACACCATGATAGTAATAATCCGTTTTTATATAGCACTTAATACATTGGAAGAATGTGTCTAAGCACTGGTCATCAGATTCAATCAGTCATTCACGCACACAATGTGTGCACATCCTCCACTTCCTTCGGAGTATTCCATTCAGTCGCAGGTATTAAGGCACACACATTTTTTTTGCTATACTGATGATAAGATTTAAAAATCCTGTTTTTGTGTAGTTTGTGTTATTGTTTTGTATATTTTTCTTTTTTTTTAATTTATTTATTTTTCTTTTTTTTAATTTTTTATCTTTTTGGTGGGAGGGGGTTAAAATTAAAAGATAAAGAGTATATCCTCCCAGAACATTAATGCCTATTCTACTCTTATGTTTTGTGGACAGCTGGCTACGTCAAAAGGATTGGTCTATGGGGACCTACGCTTTACTGATGTTTCTGGATCCTACATTGATTGCAGCAGGAATAGAACAGTGAGTATGGCTAACAAGTAATAGTATTGGTCTCCTGATGAATTCTATCCTAAATGACGTAGGTGGAATAATCTTGGTATGGTAGTCCTGATTCGTGTCTGTCATTGAGAGGTAATAATCCAAAGAGGAGTAACCATGTTACTTGGGCAGAACAATACACAAAGTCCATTGGAAATGCTTAAGGTCAAGTCCACCCCAGAAAAATGTTGATTTGAATAAATAGAGAAAATCAACCTAGCATAACGCTGAAAATGCCATCAAAATCGGATGTAAAATAAGAAAGTTATGACATTTTAAAGATTCTCTTATTTTTCACTAAACAGTGATATGCACATCTCTGTGACATGCAAATTAAATGGTTGATGATGTCTCTCACTCACTATTTCTTTTGTTTTCTATTGGTTGAAGTATACAATATTTCATTCTTTACAGATTTGACAATAAGGACCAACTTGACTGAACCATATACATTAAGCACTGCTAATTCCACATGTTCATGGAGGAATTAATTCTTGTTTCACTTGACAAAGAGGAGAAAATAAGATTATTTCATATTTCATATTATAAAATACAAAAGAAGTAGTGAGTTGATGTTGTCATCAGTCTCCTCATTTGCATACCGACAAGGATGTGCATATAACTGTTTTTTTAAATTAAGTGAAACTTTGAAATGTCAAAACTTATTTTACATTCAATTTTGATGAAAATTTCAGTGTTATGCTTGTTGGATTTTCTCTTTTCATTCAAATGGATTTTTTGTTGGGGTGGACTTGTCCTTTAGAAGCATTAGCACAATATGTCTGCAATAGAGTGACACATCTTTACAAAGTAGGAGGGGGCACATGACCTGGCTACCATTTTCAGGAGGCACAAATTGATGAAATAATAATTAAAGAGAGAGATGAGGAAAAAAACATGAAAGGTAGGAAAATAAAAGGAAAGAGAAAGAAAGCAAGAAACTTGTACCAACAACATCCAAAACCAAATGGCATGTAAGTTGATAAAGGCCACAACTAAAATGATTTCCAGTCGCTGTTTTCATAGATATGCCTTTGATGCAATATGATTTATACTAGAAAAGATAAAAAATGTGTGTTGCAAATATTGTCATTTCGCAAATGCTCTGTGCAATTGTATTTCTTCTTTATTACAGGGAACACAAGTGCCAAATCATGTTGAAGGAGTGACAAGTATCCTTTGAGATGGAGTAATTGATATTTCTATGTACATGTACAGGTACATGTAAATAATGAAAGCACTGATTTGTTAAGAGAAATATAACAATATTGATTTGGGATTTTATTACAGCTTCAACAATCATGCAATGGATATAATATGAAATTATGTTGTGTTAAGAAGCTATTGACTGTAGCATTCCTTTGATGTTAGTTGAATTTATTTCAAGTATATCCATTTCTCACTCGGAGTGCGCACACTGGCTTTTGGAGAAGCTTTATTTATCTTTGAATGTCAAATTATCTACATCCTTCTTTGAATGGAAATGCATGTCCATGAAGAAAATGAAGAATATATTGATGGAAATAAAATGTTTCTACATCTAATGAAGATGACGATCAAAATTTATTATGGATGCTTTAACAAATAGCTTTGTGATTGATCTTGGAGTTGATTTCTAAGATTGATTGCATTCATTGTGTATGATCAATAGTAAAAATCAGCCCCACTATCTGTATCAATCACAAAGTTTATGTTACAGTTTGCCCTGAACTTATATTCCATGGAAAATTTGCCATATTGCTCAAGTATTGAATATATTACAGCATAACCATTGACCACATCAGTTATGCACCATACAAAAATTCAGAGTTGTATCCTTTCTGCAGGCATCCTACAAGTGTCTTTCACTGGCAATCTCCACATAACATCATAGACAAGGCAATGAAGCTGCAAGAAAGTCACAAAATGCCTCTGTGCAGGGATTCCTACAACATGTCTCTGCATCATATTTCCTGCAGCCCTATTGTTTTATCTGTGTTGAAATATGAAGATGAGAGATAGAAACTCACTTTTATTGTAGTAATCCCGTGAGGAAGATTGGTCTCCGACTTTTGGCAATGCCCAAAACTGATTGCAGGCTTTGTGTTAATGTATTCATATCTTATGAAGATAGTGGACAACTTCTGCTGGTAGTGTCTTTGAGATGATTCATTCATTCATTCACTTATTTATTTATTTATTTAGTCATTCATTCATTTATTTATTCAATCATGTATCTATTTATTTATTCATGCATGTTCACAATGTCACAATAAGAAAATAGTTTGAGACAACACAGATAATATTTGTAAGTATGAGGAAATTGTCATTTTCTTTTTGGATGACATAAGTTACCTTCTCGGTGACTCAGGTCAGATCATCAAATTCTTTCCAGCTTGTGTATGCTTTGGATTCTTATAGATATGTATCAGATATGATTATTTATTTACGAGATGACGTTTTAAGTCAACATCCGATAGCTAGGAAAGGGTAAAATGGAAGGTATCACTAAGGGGCATAAGTGACTTTGCTGGGGATTTATTACTTGGACTTCCATGTGCTTAGTCAGGGGACTTTGTAGAACACTTGTCCAAGGCATCTCTTAGAAACTACATTCTTCAAGGCATGATCAGTTGTGACCTTGTTTTTTATGTTTTGATCGTGTAAATAAGCAATATCTGATTTTTTTTACAGTAGAACTTTATTTATGTTTAATTGTTTGATCTCAAACTGAAAGCTTCCTTTAATGTTACAAGAGAAAATGATTTCATATCTCATGTAGATAACTCAACAAACTTAATTTAAAGAGATTATTTCTTTTTCATAATCTACAAAACACACACACAGGAAATCATTAAAGTGGTTGAGCAGTCATAGCAGCATAATAGGTATTTCAAGTATTGGTTTGATATTATTCCTTGACCAAGATCCTGTTACAGACATCCAAAGTCACGCTAGATTTGTGTTGATTATTGAGAAAGATGCTACCTTTCAGAAGATAATTGATGATGGTCTGTTGGACAGGATACCTAACTGCATCATCATTACTGTAAGTAGAATGAATGCTTGTCTCCTTAATGAGATAGTTTTGCATTTTCTTTTCTCCTCAATGCCCGCAATTAGATATGAGGTGTGATTAGCAAAAGAAAAATATCCTGAAAATTGTAGTTCTTCAGTAATGTACGTTGTTTTGTTGCTAAAAAAGTTTGAAAAAAGTTGAATGAATAGTAGTTAACATGTATATTGAATGAGACCAGTGTCTCCTAAATGAGATACCTTTGCAGTTTTGCTTTTTCCTGAATACTAAGAGTTGGAATACGGTGAGAAGAAGAATTTTTTTTGTGCAGTACATCAGTTCTGTTGCTGAACAAAAAATTTTAAGTACACCCCTGAAGTGCACTAATCATTCAGGGAATGTAATGAAAATAATGATATTGCTGTTAACTTTTTGAGTAAATCTTTCTGAAAATTATTTTTTACAAACAATGTTAGAGAATGGATGATAATAATTGCTACCACTGTGAGAATGAAATATGATTCATCATAACTAAGACCATTAAAAAAATAAAAAAAATCAGTGGCCATGACATTTTCCTAATATGTATTAAAGAAGATACTTAAGTATAACTTGCATTATTGACCTTATTAATGCTGACAATGTAGATGGGCATTGGCAGAAGTGTTCTGAGGTGTGTCAATGATTTGGGTGGCCAAAAAATTATTTTTTCATTGAGGCATAGAATTACATCTAGAAACATATCTGATCAATTGAATTACCGGTATCAAAATTTGCAACTGTCTCCAAGAGTTAATGTTGTCAATAGTACTTTATTTTGTTTGTTTTTGGAGAGAGGGTATATAAGATATCCTTACATTCCTATTGTTGTTCTTGTGCAGGGTAAAGGATTCCCTGATATCAACACGAGAATGCTGGTCCGTACGCTGTGGGACACCATGCATATACCTGTATTTGCTCTTGTAGATGCTGATCCCCATGGTAAGATATGCTTCAATGCTAGATGGGGATGACATAAGAATGATACAAATATATGACAGTTTATTTCGAGTAAGACAGGAAAAACAAAATTATTTTTGTGCATGTCCAATGAGGATTTTGACTAGGTTCTCATCCATTTCATGTATTTCTGGGTGGAATTCCAGGATATGAATTACCCCACATGATGGAATACAAAAACTAATACTGCAATTAAAAAGGAATTTTGTGGAAATCTCATAGAACACTATACATTGATATATGTGTTATGATAAATTTGACTGTTAGATAGATAACTATCTAGATATTTTATTGATTATATTGTTCGAATTCATATAAAAAGGATACTTTAATTTCTGTTCCTTTGTAAAATTATCTACATCCCCCTCCCTCCTCTCTCTCTTCAGGGCTAGCAATTCTCTTTGTATACAAGTTTGGATCAAGGGTAAGTCTTCATTCAGGACATAAATATCAATTCATTATTTGTACAAAATATTCCAAGTCCTGCCAATGACAAATTATGTTTATCTGTAATCCTCGAAGGTTTAGTCCTCATTTGGTACCAAATCCCCACAGTCTGTTGAGGCTTATGAAGCCACACTCAAATGTACTTGAAGGTTCTGATTTTTCTTGTAAGCTCCATGCATTATCATCAGATGTCATTCTGTATAGTCTCTAAACAATGAATACGATGGCTTGGTGTATGGCCATCAGATTAACAATGTCCAATTATTTCTTCTTGACAGTCTTTAAGCTACGAATCTCACAGCCTAACAGTTCCATCCATACGATGGCTCGGTGTATTATCATCAGATTCACGATGTCCAATTATTTCTTCTTGACAGTCTTTAAGCTACGAATCTCACAGCCTAACAGTCCCATCCATACAATGGCTCGGTGTATTATCATCGAATTCACAATGTCCAATTATTTCTTCTTGACAGTCTTTAAGCTACGAATCTCACAGCTTAACAGTCCCATCCATACGATGGCTTGGTGTATTGCCATCGGATGTGAAAGGATTGAGGATCCCAGAGGAAGCACTCATACCACTCTCTCCATCAGATCTGAAGAAAGCTTCTCATCTCATGAGAAGACCATTCTATAAAGAGCTCCCTCAGTGGATGTCAGAGGTTAGTGTTCAGGGCCCCGTCTTACAAAGAGTCACGATTGATCAAATCACCTCAAATGTATGGAAATCCATCAGTGTCATATTTTTTGCAATAGGAAATTCGTAAACAAAGAGAAGCACCCTCACTTTTCAAGAAAGCAATGACTGTATGAATAAACAGCATATCTAGAAAATATTTTAAACAAACATGCATTTCAGATTTTGACGTAGCTGGCTTTCCATACTAAGTAGTTGTGATTTTGGATCAATCACAACTCTTTGTAAGATTGGGGCCCAGATGAATCTTTGTACATTGCAAAGCTCAGGAAGGTGTTTCACAAAGATTTATAGTGTGACTTAGAGTGGCACTTAATTTCAGTTGTGTATGTTATAATGTATAATACTTCATCGCATTGGTTGGATCATGCACATGGGATACGCACAATCATGTATCCTTTTATAAGATTGTGTGTTAAATAAGGTGATACACAATAACCAATGCAATCAATTATAGAAATCAGCACTGGCGTTTATCTACATTTGCCACTCTCCACCCAGGTGTAGTAAATGGGTACCCGGTAGGAATGAATTCCTTGAATGCTCGAGCGTCTAATCAGGATAGCCTTGCTAAAGCTGGGTTAATAGTATGCAGTGCTTAGAGACATTTGTATGAGGCACTTTACAAATGTCGCATATTATTATCAGTAAATAGCGTGCGCACGTTGGCGTGTAAGCATGGCTCTAAGTCAACTTAACACCTCCCATTCCTTGTAATGGTTTAGATCTTGGGGTTGATTTTACGATTGTTCATACACAATTGCAATCAATCATAGAAACCAGCCACATTGTCAATCGCTAAGCTATATGTCAGGGGCCGCAGAACGGTTTTTTGAAAGTGGGGGGCTGACCATGCTAAAAATCACAATTATATGGTCATTTTTATGTTTTTTTTACACGGTTTTGGAAAAGAGTGGGGGGGGGCTGAAGCCCCTCCCCAGCCCCCCCCCCCCCCCCCGGTTCCGCGGACCCTGTATGTTACAGAGCCCTAAGCTCCGTTCTTTGTAAATGATAGCGATTCTTTTGCCTGATTGCTAAGAAAGCACGAATGCTTGTAAGCAAGCAACCAGAGGACTAACAGCTTAAGGTCCTCTCCGAGGGACCTAGTAATGAGGAATCATAAGGCACCATAAAACAAGTCTAAGCTGCATCATTCAGCCAGAATCATGCTCAGCATCTTATCTTTATATTAGAATGATACTGATCCTAATCAAATGATTGACTGAAATCTTTCACATGACCAGTCATTTATTGTACATTGTAGCTTACCAACAAATATGCTAATGAGTGGGTTTAATGACTAAATTCGGTGAATTCACAATAAAAGAACACTATCTATTGATTGGCAGCGGACGACCAATTTCAATCTGTTAAGTCGACATCACACGCTGGCATGGCGCAGCTAGCACATGCCAGTGCATAGTTCTGGGCCCCTACTTACAAAGAGTTACGATCGATCGATCCAATCAATCCATCAGTGTCATAATTTTTCATACAGGAAATTTGTAAAATGTCGTTTGTAAACTAAGGAGAACACACCAAATTGTCCAGAAATCAATGAATTTATGGATATACATTCATATCTAGAAATTCTTTTTAACAAACAAGCATTTCATATGTTGATGTTGCTGGCCGTCCATAGTTGTGATCGATCGGATCAATCGCAACTCTTTGTAAGACGGGGCCCTGGTGTAAAGATGCTTCAAAAATGAAAACCGTAGGATAAGCGGAGGAAGAATGTACTGAAAACGGTCTAAATTTCCCAAAGAAATCTGCAGCAAATTTCTCTCCCATCACCAAGGCCCTGGTAAACAGCACACTTAAATGCAAACCGGCTGAGCCGCGTTGGTGAGTGAATAATCGGATGCATACACACTAGCGCGCTCAGCAGATGTGTTGACTTTTTCCCATGAGACATTGCAAATTTCGTCTTGTCCGCTGCAACCGATAGCTGCATCATATTGTGAATCCAATTAATTGACAGGACATGGTTTTTAGATCAGGATGCTTTATCACAGGGAATAATTTTGCTTTACAAATTTGAATTTTTGGTCATAAGAGAAAAGCTCTCAACCAAGGAATGTACAGTCCTATGTGAAAGTATGCTATACAAAAGACTTTATGCCTAGCAGTCTTTCAAAAATGTGGAGCAAATTGCGATGCGATGCCAGGAAAATTATTCCTTGTATCAATTATACAAGGATCCACATCATAGTTTTATAAAACGTAATACTGATCATTGTGCTTTGGAATTGATAATCACATGCAATTGAAACAATTGAATTGAATCAAATCCATTCATATCTTTATAGCTTCAAGAAATGATGAGATCAGGATACAAGGCTGAGATCCAGAGCTTGACGTCGATCTCAGAAACTTTCCTCACTGATGTATACCTACCAACCAAATTAAGATGTGGAGGATGGATTTGAAAAGAACTGAGGAACTGAGAAAATATGGTTTATTATATCAAATTGAATTGAAAAGTAATGTTCTATAACCAATGTACATGTACCGATATTGTAGTCTTGATTGGTTTATAAACTATGAATTCATTATTTCTTGCTATGTCTGTGGGTGCTCTTTATGTTTGACTTTTAGTTGGCAGTGGTTGTATGACTACCAGTATGCAAAAAATGTGGAAAATTAAAGTAGAAGTGAAAATTTGAAGAATATTTTAAAGAGGAAAAAAAGTTTGAATATAAGAAGGATAATTGGCTATTTGATTATATGAATATGTAAGGAACATACATGTAGCCTCCTGGATCCTAAAAATGATTAGTTGTAATAGTGATTTGTGTAACCTTGTAAGTTGTTTTGGTCCAGAAGCTATTGAGTGCCGAAGTGATGATGTCACCAAAACTTTTCTCGCATTTCAGAATTTTATACCATATTTTGGTAGAGCATGATGATATGCCCCCACTACCAAATTTTGGTGCAAATCGATCCATGGGGGCCTGAAATATGACCTCATGAATATAAAGTCAATGTTTTATTGGCCGGGTTCCAACGTTTAGAACTAGGCCAATAATAAATTGACTTCAATGGGGCTAATTATGTATTCATGAGGTTATACATGTATCTCAGGCCCCTACGGACCGATTCCCACCAAATTTTGGTAGTGGGGGTGTTTTGTCATGCTCTACCAAAATATGGTATAAAAAATGCTGAAATGCAAAATTGGAAAATTGATGATGACACACTCCAGTAATCTATTGTATCCAAGTGTATGTTGATTGTTATTTCTGCGGGTGCTTCAAGTGCAGATTAAAAAAAATATACATGCTATCGAAAATATGTTTGTAAGCTGGACTATCAGCCATCATTACAGGGGCAATGTTTATGATAATACCTATATATATTTAATTTATATATGAACAAATTATTGATGTGTGATAAAAAAAGTAGGTTGTGTTTCCATAAAAAGTAAATTTACCATAAAGTAACTGTTCTTTCTGAAAATTTCGGCTTTAAAGCAATTATATCTACTTTCAGGCATAGAAATTTTCAAGCGATCATATCTACTTTCAGGCATAGAAATTATTATAAGTAACTCCTCTCTTTTCTGAAAACGATTGTGTAAAGCCAGATGCAGACTACACAATCTGTTTATGAGCCGATAATGGAAACGAATGTAATAGAATTTACATTACAAGCTGTACATTCAAGCAGTTAATATCGTTCATATTGCAATCAATAGTTGTATATTATCATTAAAATTTGCAGGCTATTGCCTCACATCAGTGAGTGCTTCTAAGAGTATGGAGAAAACAAAGTTTGAAATTTTTAGTTCACTTGAGAATGCACATGAATACTGTGCAAGCTGGGTTAGACTTCAAGCAGTCCAAAGAAAAATGGTGTCAAATAAACCCTGGCATCTTTTTTTTTAATTTTTTTATTTAGTTTCACCTATCAACTTTTATTTATATTTTTTAGAGCAAATTTTACTATTTTGGCTTATTACAAAAACCCTTGCCAGGCAACTAGTTGGTTTGAGTTGAAGGGTCACAATTAATACTACATAATATGTAAATCCAAGATTTGTGCATACCTCTTTATCATTATGTAAATATGGCAAAGATATGTTGTATATTGTAACTCCTTTGTAAATATATTTATTGGAGAAAAATAGTTATTTATATTGTGACCAATATATTTTGATACCAATATACTTATCTAAAGAAGCTAAAGAACTTATTTTTCTCATGAGATTTTATTCAATGATACAATGCTATCAATGCATTATAATTATTATGCCGAAGCTTAATTCAATTACTTCACTTTAATGCAAATGTGAAAACATTTCCTTTTATTGATAGAAATACTCATTTATTTCTTTAAAGATGAATCTATAATAATTTAAATTTCCAGGCTTAAAAGGTCTATGTTTTTCATAAGTTTGTTTTCATAATGGTATGATTGAATATCTTCATATTAATGAATTTAATAGACTTCAAAAATTTATTGAGTCATTCATTTACTTTATAGATTATAAAGAGATATATTGATATATATTGTCCGCCATTGTTTGATTGTTGAGTAGTAAATGACTTGAATATTCCAATAAAGATATGATTTGAAATTGATTTGCATCAATTCATTGTACTGATTTTCTAAAGTGTAAAAAGGTACATGTAGCATTCTTTATTCTAAATGATAAAGATAGTTTTGGCCCTTTTAGCATAAAGCAAAGAGAGATGAAAGGTAAAGTAAAAAATTGTAAAAATCACAAAGGGAAATGAGGGAAGTATTGGAAAGTTTGTCCACTGTAACATTATGATGGTGATGACAATGTTATGTCGATGTGTATTCTATTCTGAGGTTCACAGCTAACATGCAGTGAAGCCCTTTAATATACATTACGTACATTACCATAGTTAAAGATCCAGTCTACCCCAGGAAAATGTTGATTTAGATAAACAGAGAAAAATCAAACTAGCATAATGCTGACAATTTCATCAAAATCGAATGTAAAATACATGATGTAAGAAAGTTATGGCATTTTAAGTTATGCTTATTTTTCACAAAACAGTGATATGCACAACTCAGTGACGTCGGGAGTGACATGCAGATGAGTCATTCTATGATGTCCACACTCACTATTTCCTTTGTTTTTTATTGTTTGAATTATACAATATTTTAATTTTTACAGATTTGACAATAAGGACCAACTTGACTGAACCATATTATTAGGCAATGCTAATACCACATGTTCAGGGAGAAATTAATCGTTGTTTCACTTGACAATGAGAAAACTAGAATATTTCATATTTCATATAATAAAATATATAAGAAATAGTGAGTGGATGATGTCATCAGTCCCCTCATTTGCATACCAGCCAGGGTGTGCGTATAACTGTTTTGTGAAATTAAGCGAAACTAAAAATGTCATAACTTTCTTATTTTACATCCGATTTTGATGAAATTTTCAGTGTTATTCTTGTATTTTTCTCTACCGGTATTGATTCAAATCACCTTTTTGTTGGGATGGACTTGCCCTTTAACTAACATCACTTTACAAAAAGAGACAATGGATCCATACTTTGTACAATAACTAATTGTACATGATTGTATGCTGCGTGTATGGTATAATGCATTATGGTCTGATATTACATGTGTATTTGATAGTGTGTATAAATATGCACTAAAACAATGGATCCAACCATGTGACCTGATTGAGTGCGCAACAGGTGGTACAGACTGCAAGGTAGATTTCAGACAAGTGGTACACATGTCATTACAAAAGCTCTCTGTTGAAATACAACCTCTCGTGGCATTCTCAAACAGCAGAGGTGGTGGTGAATTGTCTGACATTTCGTCTGGTATTTTGATAACACTTGACTATCGGTGCAATGCAAATAGAGAATTGCGAGATTACCATTCAGCAGTTTAGGCAGGGTAATGACTGTCATTCTACCAGACAGGATTTGATTAGAAAGGATAATTAATTCCATAACTTCATCAATTAGGCTGCAAAATTTCTTCTGAAAAGCTGGCAAGGATCGGTTACTACACTGGTAAAATTCGTAAGTAAATGTTTACCATTAATTACTTTAAATTATTTTTTTTTTCATTGCAAATTTGACAGAAATATGCAGTCAAAAGTGGCTCTTTGCTGTAGTAAAGAATATTATGTTACCGGTAGTGAGAATCTAAATTATCATTTTTGTACAATTGGTGTATATTATTCCTCATCTAAAATATTCTGGATTATGAGCAGTTGAAAATAGAGGCACTGCTCATTAACAAAAAAAAATAAAATCACTTTTCAACTGATTTGTTTGTATGGTCTTTCATTATGAATAAAAATTAACAAAAACAAACAAAAAACCTTTTCTGCTGGTACATGAATGTGGTGGACGCACTGTATGGTTACTTATTGTAATTTATACGATAAAGGATAGGGAGGTTGGTATGAAATAAATGGGGTGCGAAATTTGTATCACATGAATAGACATGCATTTTGTATAATTCTAGTATACACCCTGTCAAAATACATTTCACACTTTAGGAAGTCATTCAATTTGAATTGCATGAAGCAATAGATACAAGATTTATATAATTATACAATTATCTGATTTCAGATTACTACAGGGGACCAGGAGTGTGAAATATAGGGATGCTTAATAATCTGCAATTATCTACAACTTTTTTCACATGGTTCACCATGTACATATATGTATATATATATATACGTGAATATAGCCAGTTCTATAGTCAAGATAATACCACTTCCACCTACATGTATAACATCATGTGAATGCCTGCATATGGTGCCTTTGTAAACTATTATTGACACAAACTGCTTAGATACATAATCCCCTTAGGCCCTGGTATAAAAACATGCTGCTCAGGTTGCCAAATGCTAATTGTTGAATGCGTACTTGCATTAGGCACATCTTAGAATATAAATGTCACCCCCTAAAAAAGTCATTTTTCTTATTTTGAATCAATAGAGAAATATATACCAAGTATAATGCTAGAAGTTCATAAAATCATGCTGCTCAGGTTGCAAAATGCTAATTGCTGAATTCGTACTTACGTGAGGCACATCTTACAATGTAAATGTCACCCCCTATAAAAGTTATTTTCATATTTTGAATCAATAGAGAAATATATACCAAGTATAATGCTAGAAGTTCATTAAAATTAAAAGATGTGTAATTAGAATTTCATATTTCAAAGTTTGCTTCATCTTTTGTCTCTTCCTATTCTCTTTTAGGTGATTCACTTCACCATCACCACATTGCAGAGCTAGTGAGACAACTGGAACCATTTGAGCGTTGAATGACAGAACAATCTCAAATCTGCAATAAAACTCCAGTCTGATCTGATTCTAAGTTAACCAATCTTGGATCTCTCTTTCTGTTCAGTACATCATCAGTTTTATGTTCTCAAAAATACAAAACTTACATATATGTGGCTCCACCGGAAGTGCTATGATCTCTTTGTGTATTCCAGATCAACTTAACCATTTCTGACAAGTCGATGGCATTCTTGATTTCCTAGGCTGATGCTTAACTGGATTTCCTTGGAATTGGACACCTAGCGGCTAGCTGGACAGGAGTAGTCTGATTGATTGACTAACAACGTAAAATCATATTGGTCAACAGAATGTGCCGTTAAGAGAAATACTGACAGTGTGAGCACCCTTACCATGTAATATTCAAGGAGATACATGTTAAAAGTTAGTATCAAAACAGCTATTCCATATACATGTATCGTACACAAAAGCTTGTCTTTTCAATCCTGCATTTTGAATCACTGCTCCAAGGAAAAAAATAGTCCCTTTCTGCCGTAATATTACATGACCATGGCAAGCATTAACCGTGATGTGCTACAGAGACGGCTCTCTACTGATTCATCGTGCTCCGACGACTACGAGCCGTGCCGTACACCCCAAGCAAACACGACCTTCATTCGCATCTCTGTTGTTATCCTACTGATTGCCATAACAGCCCTAGTCATCAGCTGTTTTGTGCCGCGCAATGTTGAATTGGACGAACACAAACTCACGGCACGGGAGTACGAAGCCGCGCAGTTGCACTTCGCCCGACGCGCGCACATGATGGATGTTCTAATGGTCGTCGGCTTGGGTGTGTTGTGTGTAGCCTGTTTTCTGTTATCGGCAGCGCACGTGTCCGCGTACTTCAGAGAAATGTACCGGGATCCTGGACGAACAGAGGCTCAGGGTCTTAGGTCAACGATGAACATCAATGGTCATCATGGTTATGGTGGATTGTGGGACAATTGATTAGGTGGAGAGCCATGAAATTTTCCATATGCCTTTTAGGAATGCAAACGCCTTGTAACTCCTTGCTTTAACACATCCTCGAATCAGCAAATTATCAGAATGAAATGCATTCATTGCAGTCTGTAAGGGTTTCTTTACAATATGATTTGAAAAAAACTGTATTTCGTCTGGATTGATTGTTGGGATTATCACTAAAATTAAATGTATGATATATAGTTTCTTCAGAAAATATCAATAAATTTAATGTATGATCAATAGTTTCTTCAGACTCCTTGTGATTTAAATGTTTTTTAATACATTACCATCTTGTGCACACTAAAAGCTAATAAACACGAAAAAGACAACATAATTAAAAGATTAAATGAACTATTTCATTTTTTTTATTGTGAAAACTCTACTTCTGATGTACTTCACTACATATCTCCTTTAATAATTAGAATAATTTCTACATGTACATTTTGTCTCCAACATGAGACCCCATCACGACAAAACTAAATAGAAAATCGTCTGCTTTTTCACTTGACCAAAATAAGGCAAGAAAGTCTTGATCACATGGAAAAGCTTAGGGGTCAAAGGTCATAATTACCTCATATCAGCAGAATACTTGAAAAATTGTACAATTCAATTAGTATTCTCACTCTAATGCAGTAACTTTCTTTTACGATCACATCAAAATTCAGGAATCCCACTTAGAGTGGAAATTGTTCATAATTATGAAAATGATAATGAAATCCATAATGCACATGATGTTACAAGTTTCTTGTATGATATATTTACACACTGATTTCTGATAAATTATTGTTCTTGCAAAACACATGAATAATACTTTACATGTTAAATGATAGATGTACATAAAGCAATATGGTTTACACTTTATATCGTAACAATCCATCATGGATATAATAATATTGTATAAATATGTATAAAAGTGAAAGCAAACTTTAACAAACATAAATGTCTATAGCTGGTACAATGTACAACACGATATCTCATATAATGATACAAGATTTAATAATACAATAAATAGTTTTGTACTGAAGGAAGTAGGGTTTTTGGTAAAGAAATTCACAGAGTACAACACCCATGTAATATACGCCCTGAAAACAGATTGAAATAATAAACCGGAAAGTATCATATAGACCAAAGCATGCACTGGATATCAGCTCTGTAAATGATAAAATCTCTCATGAAGTTGTTCCAACTAAAAAACCATCCTATCTCCTGGATCGTAAGTTTTCTTGAGATCACATTTCTTCATGCAGATCTTAACACAGATTTGAGACAGACAAAATGAAAAAAATGAAGCAAAAGAAAATAATAGAACTCAAGTCAATCTAACTTTGATTTGCATCATAAATCAATGAACTTAATTGAGAAAATAAACAGGAAGTTAAATAATGAATTGATATCCGGTCAAGTATAAATCAACATGAATTCCTAACACGAGTGTGGAAAAACATAAATGTACACATGAATCGACATCTGTGCACATCACACATGCACTAGGCACAGTAGAAAAAGAAAACATAATTTCCATACCATATATACATAATAAAACAGTAATTCCCTGTGTTTACATAGCATTATTAGAATTTGAAAATATGGAAGCACTTTTATTCTGGTGGAGTTGACATTTATTGTAATATTTTGGTATACTGGTCATCTCTCTTCCCTTTTCCATTTCAATTGCTTTTTGAGACATCCCATACACAAACAAGCCTTTGAGCTCTTCAAAGAGTAAATAAATGAATAAAAATGAAGAATATATTAGAATCAGATATAAACATCTATAATGGGCAGTGCAAAGCAAAGAGATTTGGGGTTCAATTCTTAATAACTTCATAATCAGAAAGGGTTTTTCATACTCAAAGATAAGCCTACATCTGTGTTTGTGTCTGTGATTGAGCTTTTACAGACGTGTATCAATTGTACAATGTATATGATTATTTATGTCTGGGGCCGACCTTTAACATTACCATTCGAAAGGTGTGAACAGGGCTCAAACCCAGAACATCCCAGGGCCCCGTTGCATAAAAAATACCATTATGGTAACTTTGCCATCCAATGGTAACTTGCATGTAATTTTTTATTCTGATCGGTTGTTGATCAGTGTTAAAATGGCAATTATTGTACAACACCTACTTAGCTTGTTGTACGCGATCAATTGGGAGGTTGAATGTCACACATTCGTACCGTTGCACGCAAAATGTACCATCCAAAATGTACCATTGCAGGGCTTTAGGAGGTGACGTCACAATGCCATTTCATTGAATAAGGTGACAATGCGCGTACAGCCCGCTGGCTAAATGTGCAATGCTGTCCAAGATCATGTGCGCTTGTGGGCCTGGCTTGTGGAATTTTGCTTTTCGCTTTCAATATTTTTGCTCCCTTTTCATAAATTACTGGAGGGAAAAACTCTTGTTTTTTTCATATTTTCGCTACATTCCGAGGCGTTGTACAACACAAATAGCGAATATTCTTGTTCGTGCAATGGTGCGAGATTTTGCATTCGGTGAAAGAAACGCTCTATTCAACGAGGCGTTAGCCGAGTTGAATAGAGCATCTCTCTTTCACCTCATGCGAAATCTCGCACCATCTCACTCATGCCTATTCGCTATTTGTATACCATTGGATGACAGTTACCATAATAGTAACTTTTATGTAACAGGGCCCTGGGCTCCATACACAGAGTTAAGCTATTGATCGTAAAACAGATTTTCACGTTTGATTGCACTGACCACAATGTACAGGTGCTTCATTCATGAGAAGCATCTTTCTGATTAATTGCAAATCTTTGTGATACGAGGCCCAGGATGCTACAGTAGCATGAAGTGTCAGCATTGTCAATGTTACCTTTCTCCAACGGTTAACATGTACCATAGCCTAAGACAGAGACCACTGCTTCTGATCAATCAAATCGAAGAGTTTCATTGAAATGGTCTGAGCGACAATTTAGTCAGTGCGGACAACTTCGATGAAACATCCCAAGTGCTTCTCGAACCAAACGAAAGGAAGGATTTCACTGGACTTTTAGAGCCGACGCTGTTAATAGGCAGTGCTGACAACTTTAAATCATATGGGAATAAGGTACATGTATCCAGCACTCGTCTTATTAGAGTTATACATGATACATCTTAGCACAAACTCTTTCAAATAACTGTAATTATCAATCCTTCATTAACATAAACCTTTAGAAACCTTGGTTTAGTGGATAATATAGTCTACAATTTGTTTCATTTCAGATGCCATGATTTTTTTCTAAAGCTGATTTTTAAAAGAGCAGATCTACAAAAACATGCAGGGAATATACTTCACAAAACCACCTTGCATGCAAAATAAACATTCAAATATGGTTAACTGAAAATGGGACAAAGAAATGGTTAACAAAAACCAAATGATTGAGAGTGGATTATGAGATGAATTAGGAATTGATTGTGTGATCAAAGCAATCCCTCCAAACAAATTAAATCCTGTAAAGATTGTACTAACTATATGGGCAGTTCTGTAAAATAAAAAAAACTTTTTTGTACATCCGACCCCCATTTTTCCTCGGGTTTTACTTCACTTTGTTAACTGACTAAATCATGGTCATTTGACAGCATTACAGACTGTCATAAGAACCAGAAATCAGAGACAGAAGATTTCATAAAGGTCTCGCATACATGGGGTCGGACGTACATATTTCATGGAATTGTCCATATGTTATGAATCCCCATAAAAAGTTTAGTAATTGGTTGTAACTTGTAAGTTGAATGTCAGAATTGATTGCAATACAATCATATCAATCAATCATACAAATCTGCTATACCATCAATCACCAAGCCTGTGTAAATGGGTCCAAATTTCTTTTCCATGGAAGTTCCTAATTTGGCATTTATTTAAGAAATAGAGTATGTATGTACACTCATGAAAGACATGATACACAAAAATGATTTCACCAACAGCATTTCTTTTTTACAAACACAGGAAGATACGGAAATTAAGCAATCAAAAGATAGCATGATTTTAAAGTGATTTCAAATGAAAAGAAAAAAAATATGAAGTCCCACCATCAAAAGACGTTTCCTGATGACTGTCTTTGCTTGGGATGAAATCAGCATAATCATCCACTCACAGAGTGGGTATATAATTCTGTCTTTGAGCTTGTTATATACATGTAGACATAGTAAATATTTCCTGAATTTACACATGATTATTCCTCTGCTTTCATAGCGAGAGAAATATCAAAGGAAGTTTCAGGTCTCCAACATTATTTGCTCCACAGATTTAATTCATTCTCAAGACTTCCAACTCCCAAGGTTTTGCATACAACATGAAGTCCATCTCATTCATACTGTATAACAATATTTTATCGGAGAATTCCTTTGTTTTAATCAGGAAAGACAGGAATAAGATTTTTAAAATCACGATCTATAAAGAACAAACATTCTTTCTTTACTTTCAACTAACCAATCAAACTACTACTCCACATGTATTTCAGGATAGAATGCCTACATGAATCCACCAAATCATATCTGTAAGATTTTATGGAGATGTTACACAATCAAAGGACGAATCATCTAACACAGCTTGATTGATAATAACTAACATGACAATACATACACAGGACTGGCCTACAATAAAAGTCTATAGTACATGTACATCAAAAAATCAATATTTAAGAGAGAAGTATCAGTACTGGTTTATATCAAGACACAAAATTTGATAAATTTTTCTCATGAATAAATGCTAGACTACAAAAAGTCCATTTCCAACGATGAAATTTATTTGGTTAATCAAAGAGATGGATAAACAAATAGGAGTAGAACCAATTTAAAGACAGAACTTGACCAAGGCAGTATAAAGGCAACCATGAATTGATTCAATTCTGTTTATAGATGGCTAGTGAAATAGGTACATGTACATGCACATCTGAGATGTAACTTACAGATATGACAACAATCATGCCAGACAGGTACTCTCGAAAAAGGAGGAATGTTTAGTTTTGTGCTTAAACTAATTTTCTCTCGTAAAAATTCATTTTGAGCATCTTCGGTGAATCGGAGTACTACTGCTCACATGCAGTTAGAATATACAGATTATTTTTCCTTCTGTAAACATGCAGAAATGGAATCGAACAATCTTTTGGCTACAGATCGAGGATCTAATCTTTATGATAAAAATGTTTCCTATACGTTTAACCTTTAAACCAACATGAATTATTAGGTTCAAAAGATTTAGGTACATTAACATGATAATCCAAGAATTAAACATTATCCTTTAATTCCCATTGATTTTATCCATCCCTTTCATTAACCAATAATCACTAGGCCTACACCTTTACATTAACCAGAGGCCAATTACACAAAGCGCTCAATTGATCATATGATTGATTTTCATGATTGATTAAGCATCTTGTTCAATGCATTCAATTTAATGATCAGTGGTATGACCAATCACTAGGCTTTGTGAAACTAGCTCCCTGATTTTTACAGAGTTGCATTGAATTCAAATCAATCAATCAGAACTTTGTATAAATTGATCTTAATTTAGAAGTGAGAGAAGGGGGTGACGCTTGTGATCAATCTTAAAGTTGCCACTGATTTGAACCAAGGCAGGAGGCCTGAGCCTTATAAACCTACTTCATAAAACGACTTTTTACTCAAATCAATGATATAATTATAAAATGAAATAAATCTCATTTCATTTGAGATGAATGAAAATCAACTAAATTTCTGTCCAATTCATGCAATAATGATAATTCATTTCCACACACTTTGTGCAATATCCCATGCAATTGAATTTACACTCGGTAATAACGGTGCAGGGCATTATGCTAGAATTTTAATAAGAGAAGACTGCTTAACATAAATATTCTAAAATGAATGTTATGATCACAATTTTTCTGTGTAATCACAAAATAGACCCAAATTAGTTTTTTTTTGGTGAACGGGATAAAATGTGTATGTCATTTGGACATAAATCAAAGAAATATCATATTTCTAGAATAGTTGATGATTATTCATGAATACAATTTGGCCAGGCCAGGAAGAGGAATATCCTTACATAAGGAATATCAATGAATATCATGGTACCATACATCAATCATTTCCTTATATCAAAGTAGAGAGTAAATCCCTTTCCAAATGATAAAATGTAAATAATCAATTGGTTGTGTAATGTTGTATTGTTTCTCGGGGAGCAAAATTTTGAACCCTGAAAAAAAATTATGATCTGGCAAGTGAATAAAGAACAAAGAAACATGGCGGCTACAAAACTGCATTCAATGAAGCAGTTTACCCTGTATCATCATGATGTCGGGGCTTTTTTTCCTTAAAAATAACGAGTTTATATATAACTTATAGAGGTACAATCCTTTCCTAAGATTTAAATTTATTTGTTCTCTCTCTTCAAATTGACAAAAACAATTAAGTTATAATTTCAGGAAATCAAATCAGAGACTGCCTCTACATTTATGATTAAAGAAATCCCTTGAAAATTGAGATAAAAGATCTTGTCACTGAGGCAAACAAAAAAAAGAGAAAAGAAAGAAAAAAGTGGTCTTTTAATTCAAACTCCAATTGAGATGAATGTCGGGATATCTCTCTGTTAAAGGGTTCTAGCATGAACACATCTGTGCAGGGAAGATGCACATGATACATCAGATGATCGGGGGATTTAAATAGGATATTAATAATGGACACAAAAGATCCATGTATCATTACAAAGATATAAAACTGGTTGGATCTACATTCAACATAGACCAAAGACATACAAAGAAACCTACCTAGTAACTCACAGTTACCACCTTGCCTACTGGAACAGAAATGTCCTAATTAAAGCCTGTAGGTATTACAGACTCTAGTAGTCAATGGGTTGACCAATTTGAACAGTAGTCACTCAACAAGTGCCATAGACCCTATTTAATTTAGACTTCTGCCATTAATGACCATTTTCTAATATCCCATAAATGACTTCATCAACAGTGTTGACTGTATAATTCAAGGCACTAATGTTCAGAAGATAGTTCATCTATTTTTTTTCCAGAAAATGCATGCAACATTGTCTATAGTGACAAGCAAATGTGAGTGAAAGAGGGAGCATTTTTAACCAACATGCTCTGTACTGATATACATTTGCAAGCTTTTACATGTAGATCTAACAGAGGACAGTTTAGTTTCTCAAAGATTGCAAGCTTAACACACACACAGAAACTAGTGCATCTTGTTACCGTTGTGTGCAGCAACAGAGAATGCTTTGGCAATGGTAACTTGACTTGACAGATGCCCTCGCTCAGCCAGTCGAAGGTGCGCTGAAAGAATAATGAAGAATCCATTATGTCAATAACATGACAAGTCCACGATGGGCATTCTCAAGACACTAAAGAACAATCATTGATAGAACTTAGACCTGGGATGCAGATCTCAGAGCAGAAATCTGCGAACAGGAAGATTCTTCCACAGTCTGGTCCAACGAATACTGTCCTTTGAGCGATATCTTCAGTGGCAGATGCTGTACGGTGATAACCTTGACCACTCTGATGTAACCAGAATCAACAACATGAAAGGAAAGGTATCCCTTGGTGATAAAGAACTGCTTCTCCCAACAAGTCATCACTTGAAACCCTGTCTCACTGGCATGCAAATCACCAGGTCATAGTTCATTTCCTGTTGCTCGCTCACAAAAAAATGCTCTGTCACATGGTGTAGTCATGTGACATGAGATGGGCGTGGCTACCTCCCTCTGTTCATGCTTGAAGAAGAAGTGACGCGAGCAGGTTGACTGACACGACGGTTCTGTACCACAACATTCCTAATCAAAGTAATGCAAGCAAAGAAAAAGAAGAACAAGTAAAATTGAAGTGACGATACTGGATAACGTGCATGCATAAACAAATTCTGGCAGGCAAAAAAAAATATATATGATAAAAACAGAGCATTTCAAAGTGAAAAAAAAGTTCAAGCTCATTCAAATATGATGCCACAAGGCTCAGAAACATTTACCAGTGTTCAAACATTGCCAGACACCATTAAAAAAAAGTACATTGTAAGCTTAATGTCCCCCCCTAAAAAAGGATAGAATTGCATGGACATGCATACAGTAGCTGTCAAAACTACAAGTCCAAAAAACGTGGAATAAAGGATAACAAAAACAAGAAAATTAAGGACACTAACTTTTCCATACAACCCAATGGTACAAACTTTCAAAGGCAAAATTCAGATAGTGTCTTGCCCACCCATGACTACATAACATGAAGGCTTACCCAGGTACATCCCCAACCAAGTTTGATTTCACAAGAATTTCTGGCAGGTAAACTTGAATGTCTGATTTCAAATGACCTTGACCCGACAACGTTACCTCTAATGACGGCATTACACACAGGTCCCCAAAGTTCATCTACAACCCAAGGTTAGTTGATGAGTGAGTAGTGATGGGTGCAAAGTTATCTGTCATGTAAGAGCCTTGCAGGTAAACTATGACATGTGACCTGGGGAGCATTTCATGAAAGGACTTGTCGGACGTTTTATCCGACAAGTCCCATTTTATCCGACAGTTACTATAGGAACAGTGCCTCTCAGCCAATCAGAATCAAGGAAAGATGTCAGATCTGACAACTTGTCAGACAAAAATGTTCATGAATCGCCCCCCCCCCCCCGGGAGCTTTTCATGAAAGGACATGTCCGACAATTATCATAGTAACAGTGCTTCTTAGCCAATCAAAATCGAGGAAAGTTGTCAGATCTCACAACTTGTACAAAAGTGATGATGAAACGCTCCCCTGAAAATGATCTTTGACTTCACCATCTGACTTCCAAGTCAAAGTACATAAACATAGATACGCAGATTTGCCAAATCATAGACACCATAGAGCTTACCTTGGAGAGGAGCCAATAGATGAAGTTCTTGGCAATGACACTCGTTTATCTTGAATCTGTTTCGCAAGTTTACTGATCCACCTTTGTTGTTCCTCTTTGGAGTTGGCCATGAGTAACATATGCTTGGCTGTCTCTGCATCGATGTTAACTGCAATGAAAGAAAAAGAAATCAGATTAGAAACTAAGCATGCCTTTCATAAATGCAAAGAGGGGCCCTTTATAGAGAGAAACAACTATTGTAACTTTGACATTATGTCAATTACCATGGCAACAGGGAACAGCAGTCAATCACAATGAAGGCAAATTTAAAAAAGGTCAATAGTACTTTCCAATAGTAATAAGACATTTTAGTCAATGGCAATTTTTTTTAATGAAATACCCCCAAGTGTTGTTCATTCACTGTTAATAGCGAATTGACGCTTTCATTAAATGGTATCATTAAATTATCTTTTTCCCGCCTCTCACTACATAAAAAAAAAATGTACATTCTGTATTTAAAAAAAAACACACACACAAAAAAAAATGCTCATATGATGTTTCAATGTTTTTTTTTGACAAAACAACCCATAACAATGTTAATTCCTGGGCACTGCTGCAGTATACAACCACAAAATCAAGTCTTAAACTAGCAGAATGGTTGTTGAAAAATTCCAATGCATGCTTGATAATCTAGGCTACGGACCAAACATCATCAACTGACAAATATCATTTATTATACATGTAAGTTATGAAGTTGGTAAAATTCTATAAGTTGTTATTCTTTGCACCTCTCCCCCTCTTGTATTATCTCCTTTCCCTAAGGCCTCCAGACGACATTAAAATGAGATGCCTCTTACCTTTACATGGAGGGCAAAATTCTTCTTGCTTGTCATAATGTTCCTTGTGTACTTTTAAGCGACATACTGCACCAAAATGAGAAAACAAATAAATGAAGATTACAGAGGAATAAATGACAGTATGCCAACATCGAAGGTAATGATGTTAGTTAACTCTTTCTGCCTCTGTTCACTCTTTGTTCTCTGAATTGGTATGTATTCCTTATATTGTTTTAATTTTCAAATAAATACTACTAATAATAGCCAATTTTTATAAAGCGCTTTTCCCAGAATGGCCCAAAGCACGTTACAGCATATTATTACCCCGGTCATTGGATTCATTTCAATCAAGCACGAAAAGTGCACAATTTCCACTCCCTGGGGAGCATTCCTTGCATTCATCGCAGCCACATTATGGCGCTGGCAAAATCAAACATACAATATCTTTCGCATCCTACCGGGTACCCATTTAGCACCTGGGTCGAGAGTGGCAAAGTGTGGATTAACGCCTTGCCAAAGGACTACTACATTCTTTGTATTATCATCTGAACTACTGCTGCTACTACGAGTGCTTCAACTACCATACTACTCGATTCATTTCAATTAAGTTGGTTAATATCTATTATGTACATGTACATGTATTGTTATTCTTTGTTCTCTGAGTTGCTATACATTTCTTGCATTCATCTTCATTCCCCAAATATATACTTCATCCTTTATATTATCTTCATTTGCAAAATATCTGTACAACTACTAAATTCATTAAGTATAATAGCATTGGTTTGTAAGTACTTACATTTACATTCCAAAGAAGGTGGAGGCCTGACGAGATGACTGAGGGTTTTACCACAGCACTCACACGTGGTAGGCATGTGGTAATGGACAATAGTAAACTTATGATTCTTGTGTACAATAGTGCCATCCTCGTCTCCCTGTTGACAAAGTAAAAGAATAAATAATTTCAGTTTAACCCCTTCACTGCTCACCACATTATACTACATCCTTGGCATGTGTACATTCTCTTCATATTCTCCTTATCGATAGCTGATCCTTGGCGACATTACGTCAATATCAAAAGGGTCATTTTACTGGGACATGCATTTCCGGCAAGTCAACAAAGCGACTCTACCAAGTGCAACCATATATACATGCAAGTTTTCGAGCTCAGCTGATTGTGCAAATTTGAGAGTACAAAGTGAAAGTGCAAATTTCATCATTTCTCCAGTTCTACCAAATTTTAAACTTGTTTGCTCAGTCATATGGATAAATTGCAGGTGCTATCGTAATGAAATGACCATTCTAGTCGAAGATGGAGGCTTACAAGAGAAAAGTTGGTGAAAAAAGGAAAGCAGTAAGGTTGTCTAATGAAGAGGATTTACACAAAACAGAAAGAAGTGGAAGCAGGGAGTGTCATCAGAGTAAAAGATTCAACAACCATCCAAATGAGAGAAAATGCTGACTGAAATGACTACAAATAAAATGCTCTCCTGGCACAGAGCCAAACCTGTCTTAGCGGAAACCAGTCTATAGTGAAAAGCAGTCATTAGCACCCGACAAAATTTTCTTCCATTTGAAATAAATATGTGTTACAGAACCTGTTTATAAAGGCTACCTGTCTACAGTGGCTGCTATTTCTGTTTCCCTCGGGTACCCTTTGGTCTAATGCCCACTCGCCCACTCTCCACATGGTCTGACTTCATACAGTCTTATGCCATTCCATCCATCAACATTTCGTCTTATAACCATTTGGTCCAATCATCACTTCGTCTAATCACCAGTTTGTCTTTGACCATTTTCATCTCACAACCAGTTGGTGTAATATCCATTTTATTTTCATTCATTTCGTCCAATTAACACCTAGTCCAATTAGATCAAATGGTATATGGACTACATGGCTACTGGACCAACTGGTTATTAGACAAAATGGTGAGTGGACAAAATGGCAATTAGACTATGTGGATAGTGGACGATCCGACAATAGACCAAACGATAGTAGACGAGTTGGTAATTAGACAAATTGACATTTAAAGACAAATTGGAAACAAACCTTATAGATAGGTGGTTTGACTGTACATGGACATTAACACATACCTCTGGATTTTCATTTGCTTCGTCAGGGACGACCCTCCTGTTCTCTCCCTCCCCTGCATAGAGTAGTTGGAAGATTCTTGGGATGTCTCTCGCTTCGGCTCTGATGACATCACCCTGAGTCACAGCTCGCACATGGAAGAGTTTACTTCATAGTAGAGATAACATTGAAAGGCAGAACGTTTTCAACACTTGTATAATAGAGTATAATAACACGTGTTATATGTAGGACCCATTGAAACAGCAGTTGTCTAACTGAAGTGGTTACCCTGAGACAATAAAATGTTATTATTTGTTACGCAACACTGTACATGTATATGAATGGTATTTTACTTGTGCACAAAAGTCAACAGGAATTTGATGATTAAAAAGATTTTACAAATCGCGTCAGAGTTTTAACTGCTCTCCTTTTCCGATTGAATATATTAATAACGTATAATCCAACATTCAAATTGGAATTTACTCTTTTGCTAGTATCAGATAAGGTTCCTGTTTGTTAATATATTGCTTAAAATTCATATGGAACTAACATTCTAGCTAGCACCAGACATTAATTCTTTTCCTATTATAATATCCTCTGAAGTTCAAATGGAAACTTGGTCTATTGCAAGCATCAGATAAGGTTTCTTTTACTATAACATCTTTTAAAGTTCAAATAGAAAGTTACTACATGTATATCGCTAGTATCAGATAAGGTTTCTCTTACTAAAATATCTTCTGAAATTCAAATGGAAACTTACTCTATTGCTAGCACCAGATACGGCTTCTTTTTCTCCTTCTGTTCCTCCGATTCGTAGAAAAGGATCTTCTTCGAGCTCACTTCAACAAAATGTTTCTTCCAACCATGGCGGCGAAGGTTCTTACCGGGCAAAGATAACCAACCCTCTAGTCTACCACCTTAAAATACAAAGATAATAAAAACATATCTCCAAAATCATTCATATAATAGAATATTTATATTGTACATTAAAGTCTGTATAAAGCCTAAGTCACAGTTCAATAATGTGAAATATATTGGAGTGTTAGCAAACATTTCAATCTGCTAAACTGAAGTGACCATTAATTTTTTTCATTTTATTATTATTATCATCTTTTTTTGCATGGGGGGGGGGTAAGGGGAGATATATTCTGTGAAAATTTACATTTATTTTGGAAAATATTTATTGATTGCTCGTAGTAATATTCAATTATCCTTTTAAAAAAGGCCAAAGTTAAAAAGTTTATACCCTGAAATTCCCAGCTCATTAAGAAACAAGGGGAATGCCTCTGGCCGTCTCACCTGCATCACGCGGTTCAATATAGCAGCAGTACTGACTTTGAACACTACTCTAACTCGCACAAGATGTTCAGTGATACATGGTTACTCTTATGTCCACTTTTTATGAACTAGACCAATAAACTTACAGAGATATGATGGTTATTCAACAAAAAAACCCAACATGGCCAAAGTTCATTGACCTTACATGACCTTTGACCTTGATAATGTGACCTGAAACTCGAACAGGATGTTCAGTGATACTTGATTACTCTTATGTACAAGTTTCATGAATCAGATCCATAAACTTTCAAAGTTATGATGGTAATTCAACAGATATACCCTATTCGGCCAAAGTTCATTGACCTTTGACCTTGGTCATGTGACCTGAAACGCGCACAGGATGTTCAGTGATACTTGATTACTCTAATGTCCAAGTTTAATGAACTAGACCAATAAACTTTCAAAGTTATGATGGTAATTCAACAGAAACCCCCGATTCGGCCAAAGTTCATTGACCCTAAATGACCTTTGACCTTAATCATGAGACCTGAAACTTGCACAAAATTTTCAGTGATGCATGATTACTATTATGTCCAAGTTTCATGAATCAGATCCATAAACTTTCAAAGTTATAATGGGAATTCAACAGATATCCCAATTCGGCCAAAGTTCATTGACCCTAAATGACCTTTGACCTTGGTCATGTGACGTGAAACTCATGCAGGATGTTTAGTGATACTTGATTAAGCTTATGTCCAAGTTTCATGAACTAGGTCCATATATTTTGTAAGTTATGATGACATTTCAAAAACTTAACCTCAGGTTAAGATTTCGATGTTGATTCCTCCAACATGGTCTAAGTTCATTGACCCTAAATGACCTTTGACCTTGGTCATGTGACATGAAACTCAAGCAGGATGTTCAGTAATACTTGATTAACCTTATGGCCAAGTTTTATTAACTAGGTCCATATACTTTCTAAGTTATGACGTCATTTCAAAAACTTAACCTCAGGTTAAGATTTGATGTTGACGCCGCCGCCGCCGCCGCCGCCGTCGGAAAAGCGGCGCCTATAGTCTCACTTTGCTTCGCAGGTGAGACAAAAAAATGATTTCACACCAGAAAAAAATAAATACAGTTTTCATTTTGGTTGGGCTACCAAACAAAATAATTTTTAATGTGAAATTGCAATTACATCCCTATACTTCACATCATCACACCATAATAATTTCAGAACCAAATAAGAAGTAAATTATAATCAAATCTATGCAAGAATGTTGTATTCATTAGAGCCGCATTGTTCAACATACCCTGGCCATTCTCGGCCTCGCCAGCACTGTTGATACTCCCAATATCAGAAGCCTGTAAAGCTGTAAGGTTCTTAATCTGCTGCTGGAGTTGTTCAAGCTCACTGTCTCGGCTGTCCAAATCAAGCTGGAGCTCATAATGCTTGACATACTCATCTTGATATTGCTGTAAGAAGAGGAAATATAAACTAATTAATTTGTATATACATATACATACAGTTGAGGCCAAAAGCTTACAAACATCCATGGAATTCAGTGAAATTTGTTCGCTTATCAAACGTCATAAAATTGACTATATCTTCAAAATTTTAATTACTATCATGACAAATTTTGTATCAAATGAAAGAGCGTACATATTTAAGCTCTCATACATGCACATGATTGGGATGCTGTTGGGATTATTTGTACTTAATAATTTTAAGCAAAACATAAAACAATACATCTGCTTGCCACCTTTCAGTATATTCTCTATATCTTGTTTTTTTTGTCATGTCTTGTAATTTGTTTTTACACTGCTCTCATGCCCCTGGGCAAGACATTTTATTGACATTGCTTTTCAAACATCTTTTGGAGGGTGACATTACATGTCGATCCCAGACATTTAATAATCATATCTGATTGATAAATGTACACTAAGGGATATACCCGAGGTCGGTACTTGTAAGTCGCCAGGCAGCTCGAGAAAACATTCTCCCATAGATTTTGTTCACAAGACTAGGCACAATGCCAAGGCTGGCAAAATGTGGCCTCAAGGCTGGCTTCAACTACATACCTATTGCACATGAAAACATTGTAGAAGAGATCAGAACCTGAATACCAAAACTTACCACAGTGAGTTCTTCCTTCTCCTTGGTAAACTTGGTGACCATCTGACTGTATTTATCCCTCTCCTGGTTGAGCTCCTGCTGGAGCTTCCGGCACTCTTTCTCTTTCTGGCTCAGTTGGGCTTGACTGACCTTCTTACCCTTCCTTGACTTGGTGAACTCGTGTCGGCTCATGATCTCGGCCAGCTTGCTGACGGCCTGCTCCTTCTTGAGCTTCTCTTCGGCAAAGAGCTTCTTGTTGTGCTCCATCTGTTTCTCCAGGTCAGCGTTCTTGGTCTCCAGTGCATCTTGTGCTGTAAGGATGGGTAAGAAGACAAACGGGTCGTATGAGGTGAAGATATCTTGACATACATGTATCACGAAGATTGCTTTGAGAGAATTCTACAAGAGGGATGGATTGTATGAGATTAGTGCCAAGCTTAAACCCCCCCCCCCCCGGGAAATCAAATTTCCTTATTTTGTACCATCATGTTTTTCCAGTGCCCCTTGTACTCTGATGACAACAAAATAAGGAATGATTTGATATTTTTTTTCTTTCTAAGAGGAGCGCGACATAACTTTTGAATAATGCTGCCTCTGAAACCCTACACTGAAATACTAATACTATGCAGCATTTATATATATGTAGCACTTTAAACAAAGGTTTTCAAGCTCTACATTTTCCAAGAAGAAGGTACTCCAGCTCAAAGAGATTTTTCATCACCTGGGCTCCATCTTACAAAGAGTAATGATTGATCCAATCAACCATAACTCTGGAAATCCATCAGTGTCATAATTTTTTTATACAGAAAATTTGTAAAATGTCCTCTGTAAACAAAGGAGAAAACACCAAATTGTCAAGAAATCAATGAATTTATGGATTCATATCTAGAACAAATTTCGAACAAACATGCATTTATATCTTGACTTTGCTGGCTTTCCATAGTTGCGATTGATCGGAACAGCCCAGGAGGTACGATAGCTCAGTCGGGAGAGCGGTGGCATAGCAATCCAATGACACACATTCCAATACCTTAATGGTGCACTACTGCCCTTCAATAACACATTTATTCTCATAACCATGTCCCTCAGAGAGGACATTAAGCCATTTGTCCGGTGTTGGCTTGTTTATAAGCACCCATGCATTCCTAGCAATCTGGTAAGAAGTCACAATCACACCCAGCATTGGCTACTTGACCTACCTTCAACCGCATCCTTTAGTTTCTTGTTCAGTTCATCCTTCTCGGTGTTGAGGGTCATTATCCTGTTATTCAGTTGATTCTTCTCTTCCTCAAGCTGTAAAAAAAATAAACAATAGTAATAGATTGTGACATACTGCTAGCGTGCCTTACCACCAGTGTTGCATCATTGCAATGAAAAACAATCTCTCTGAAGTCTGGTCTTATCTCTCACGACCGAAATACCCCGGTATTCCAAATTCAAATTTGGTACCATCTAAAAGTTGGAAGGCTGATCATTCATACCACGCATGGTCCAACACAGACTTTGTATCTCATACTTTTATGTTATATGCATTCGAATGGTGCACGACTTTGCTCACACTGCGTTTGTACCCAAATCCCATGAGTATCAAAAATGTTTTCTTTGACAGAAGTGATGCTTTGTTTTCTTTCCATGACAGAAATTTTGAAATATATGTAAAATCATGGAGTAGTAGAGTTGAATATACATGTACACAAGGAAGATATTTCATGTGATCAATCAATATGAGCCAAAATTGCTGTTCTGATGCTCTATTCACCATTGGCATTGAAATGTAACTCGCTGAACCTACCTTTAAGGCTGGGGACCAAGGCTAATATGGTCATGGTAAGGTTAAAAAAGCCACAGGAAAACTTTCATACACCCCTATTATGATTTTTTATTCTTGCATGGACAAATATATATAACTGGGTGGATACATAATTTTAGGAAGAATTTCAAGTCTACCATGTCTATTAAATACTGTCTGGGTACATGTATATTGTGAATGCAGTAATACCGGTGTTTTTGTAAGTGCAATAAAGAATGAAGCAATAAACTACTTTAAAGAATTTTTCAGTGTAAAATTATTCACAATAATGCTGGGGGGGGGGGTGTTTCACAGAGATTTAAGTATGACTTAAGTTGAACTTAAATTCTGATGCGTACTTGATATGCAACGCATGATCCTATTGATAGATACGCAGTAGTGCGTATCCCCATGACACGTTCTGACCAATGCAGTCAATCCTTTCATATCGTACGCAACTCGGTATTCAAGTGCGACTCTAAGTCATACTTAAATCTTTGTGAAACACCCCCCCTGGTGGGTGTTTTTTTAGAGTATGGGGTGTGTTTCAAAAAGAGCCACGAATGACAAAAGGGCCAATGCACACATACGGTAATCTATATATATCTATAATAAATCATACATGTACTACCAGTGATCCATACTCAGTAGATCTGTATCCCATATGTGACCAATACGCTATTCTGTTACATATCGCATGTAACTGAGTTGTGCAATCTTTAGTCAAACTTAAATCTTTGTGAGGCACCCGCTACAAGTGTGATGTCATAACCATATATCCCCTTGACAAATGGTCCTAAAAAGCTTGAAATTGTAGCCCAAGCAGATGTATGTAACATGGTGCTAACAGGTTTCCAGATAAGACGTCATGTATGCACGCCTTGGGCAAGGATCCATTGCTATAATGTAATGAAATATTGTGACAAAGAGTGCAATGTCTTGTGCATATGAATGTTTGAGATGTATGCAAATAATAAGTGCATCTTGCTATGTCAATTTTTCAAATATAATCTATATACATGTACCTTTAATATATACTCCCTTAAAATAAAAATGCATTGTCTTTACATAATTTGTTCATTTGTTTTCTTGAATGATAAGTAGTAAGCTTTTGTAAACCACCATCTTGACTGTTCTACCTGCATGTACAGTTGGCCTTAATCTGATACAAACATTTTCAAAACCCTCAACTACAGGTATAATTTTTGTTTTGCAAATAACAATAACATCGCAGCTCGATTTTACGTCAATAATGTATGATTTTAAGATTTCAAAGTTAAAGAGGAATGCCAGTAGTTGCAGTAAGCACTGATTTCATGAGAAAGTCTGTAAATCCAGGTTTAATTGTCAGTATATCATCGAGGATCTAGATCTGGTACAGTTACATAAACTGAACTTTGTGAAATCTTGAAATCTACATTGTATGCTGAAAAATGTTCACACTGAAAATCACCAAGACAGATAGGAACACGTGGGACAGTGTATTATTATTGCTGAAATAAAGACCCGACGGAAGTGACCGAATCTGCGCTTATTTTGCTGATTTCTCAGCAATTACACAATGGCACATATTTTTTATTCACACAAACAGACACTTGGGTGGTCATTATATTAGATTCTGTAAGAAGTCATTTTGAGATCGTTACCAAAACTGGAATTTATCTTTAATCTCATACAAACATTTTCAAAACCCAGAACTACATGCATAATTTTTGTTTTGCAAATAACATCGCAGCTCGATTTTAAGTCAATAATGTATGATTTTAAGATTTCAAATTTAAACTAAATATGTGTACATGTAGCTCAACATCAGACCGGATGTGATATTCAAAGTACCGTGCATAATTCATCATGATGTGCATGTCATCAATATCTCTGGCTAAAAAGATTTCCCTTCAAATGGATGGCTTGTATGATAAGATAAAATGTGCATGGAAGTGATTCAGAACTCCAATTATCTCATCAGCAAAATTTAAAATATGCAGATGTAAACTAAAGTCAATACTCCTAGCAAGCGTTTTTTTTTAATACATTGAAATTACATTCTCAAAGGTTTGTCGTTTCATATTAATGTTGTTTGTAAAAGCATGCATAAATTTACAACCAAATTTGGAATATACCCCAGCTTGGTAAAAGTTGAATTTTGTATCTGTCATTGAATATCTAATAACAATTCAGTGTTCTCACATGTAAACCCAGAGGCCCGTATTCTGAAGTCAGGTTTAACTTAGACTCAGGTTTAAAGTTGTGGTTTAAGTATGGGAAGCCAAAAGTATCAAATTTTAAAAATTAAGTTGTACGTTTCTTATGTTTACTGTGCTCTTTCCTGATTCATTGATGGTGAAGACAATAATCTATATATACTTCCTAGACAATTATGAATGATTTGAGAGCCAAATGAGCTGAAACATGATATCTCTACCATTAGTGATATATGTATTAATTGGCTCTCCATACTTAAACCACAACTTTAAACTTGAGTTTAAGTTAAACCCGACTTCAGAATACGGGCCAAAATTCTTATATTGTCCAGTGTCCACAGAGGGTAAAATTGGTTGACTCTCATGAATGTAAAAACAGTTATGAAAGAAAACTATGACATCCTAATCGAGTTTGACTTCATGAATCTATGTGCGTATTCTCTATTATCTCATTTTTACTTACATGATTACATTCACTCTCAAACTGTACCAAACAAAATAACAAAGTATGGTTTAGGAACAAGATGAAGACATGAAATGGCTGGCAGTTGAATTACCAAACATTTTACATAAAAGCATGATAACATGTTCAACACTTTCAAATTATCAAATAAAAATAAAAATATTTTTTTTGTCTAGCCTTCAGATTTTCTGCATCACTCTCAAATGTTTTGTGTATACAGTGTACACAACTTTAAATTGCTATCAAATCAATTTTTTTTAAATCCCTAAAAGGTGTTTTTAATTTATTTTTTTTTGTAAATCATACTTGCTTGCATTGTTTTTTTTTCCATGCACAAAATTTCAGCACTCAAGGTTAGAGAAATGAAAATAAAATCATTTTCTTTTCAGCACAACATCATCTCAGTCAGGTCGGGAAAATTACTTGAATCGCAAGGTGTTACCAAAAAAAAAATCTTCATGCAAGAACCCATGTACCTCATAATGATCACCAATTTCAAAAGAATGTTAAATTTAGAAGCTGCTATAACGAGGGGTACCATAATCTATTACTTTTCCTGAAAAGAATAACTTTGTTCTTTGCTGTTTAAAAAAAAAACTGAAATGAAATGAATGAATACTAGAAATCACTGCTTCAAATCAAATTTGAGAAAATCAAAACCCCAACCTTATCACAAAAATACTCCTTAGAAAAACAATTTTCGAAGGATATCCCAGTTTTTACTGAATGAGAATGAGCTCTAGATATAGATCCAATGTACATCTATGTATGACATACATGTAAGACTATGACTATGGAAAAAAATCATATATTTCCATTGAGGCAGGAGGGACTGGATATATTCATTAACACAGATCCATAGGTGGTGGAGATTTAGGATAGAAGATATGGAAAAAAAGGGCAAAAGAAATCATCTATGGTGTCCGGGAGGGGGCATTGTCTCCCAAGGAATATATTTTGGAAGAGGGGAGGGGGGAGACGAGTAGTAAAGAGTATTAAATGAAGAACTGAACAAAAGATCAAAATAAAAAAAATAATTACAAAGTAGGGGGAAAATTGGAAAGCATGAAAGAAATGTGATGAAAACAAACAAAATTTCTATCATTAAAATGTTTGCTTCTGGTAAAAAAAAATGAAACAAACCCAAATCCTCCTCAATCCATAAACTACCATGCTCATTTGTTCATTAATCATGCAGAAACGTCCGACACTCAACATCATACTCACTTCCTGGTCATTTGATTTTCAAAGACCCAAAAGAAATGGTGGGAAAAATAAGAAATTTACAGTAAATTATTACTATTTCAATTTCTAATGTCTCCTTTTAGAAAGGAGCATGCTTCATAGTTGTCATTCCATAAATTGCTTTCAACATACATGCATCTTTACAAAATAAATTCATACTGTACAGTGTATGAACGATGATTGGTCATTAGTGCCCAAGACTACTTCATGTTAATGAGTAGAGCAATTCCATACAATATGTACATCCAATCCCCTATACGTGGGAACTTTACGACATTTTCTGTCTTTGATGTCTTGTTCTTTTGAGAGTCTGTAATTTTCTCAAAGGACCATGACTTCAGTTTATGAAGTGAAGTAAGACTTGAAAAAATTGGGAATGGATGTACAAAAAGGTTGAATATTTCATGGAATTGCCCAGTAGAAATGAAGCATAGGAATGTTCAGACATCTACCCTTGGTAAGACGACTTTTTTCTATATTCAAATTATTTGAATACACTGTAGCTCAGCGAAAATAAAAAATGGAAAATCACTTTTTCTCCACACCCCACGAAAATTAATATTTTGATAGCTAAATATGATATAAGTTATCAAAAAAAGATGTTTAGAGTACCAAATATTAAGTAACAGACAATATTTTTGTAAAACACATACATTTTCACCTTTCGTTACAGGGTCCTTTTTTGCATATCAGGGCATTGCATTTTAGAGATATGACAGACACAACAAGTCCTCTTCCAATTAGGGGTCAAAAATTTGAATGCACTTTGAAGCCCATGTATCTGCCCCTAATTAAATTAATAGCAACATGATACTAAATACAGTACCATAAACCCATTGAGTAGAATAGAATGAGAAGAGGGATATAATCAGGACTATCGACTTCTTCAAGATGAACAGGACACAAAACAGAGGGATATAACTATGACGAGTGACTACTTCACAATGAGTAGAACACAAAGCATAGGGATATAATTACTACTAACCTTGTTAATATGACTATTCTTGTCATTAAGTGAAGACTTTTGTCTCTGGATCTGTTCTTTATATTCTAGTTCTACCATTGTCTTCTCTTTTTCAAGGTCAGTATACTGGTCTTCAGCGATGCTCCTAAGGTAAAGAAATAGGTTGAAGATATCGATATACACTCAAATGCATTGTTATTATGTGATAAGCTAAAAAAAAATATCACAGTATTCTGAACACTGGAAAATTTGAAAATCTGAATTTCATATGCATGTACATATGGTGAAACAAACCGTGCCATTTATGCTAATAAGTATGCATTATCAAGTTTGCAAAGTAGCCATATAAACTTGTGTGGACAAAAATAATGTTATGACATGTGATTTCATAATGACTTCATTATCACATCATGAGTAAAGTTGAATGATGCCAATGGTGTGGGATTACATGTATCTGTCTGGAATCTTAATTGTTATCTCAGCTCTATGCTTGTATTATTAGCAGTCATTACACTATTTACTTTTTATACTACAGAAAGCTGTTCAAGGATGTACAAGACTACATCTGCACAGTTTGAACTCCATTTCTATTTCAGGTAAACACATATACATGTAACACAAATAAAAAAGCGTTGATCGTAAAGCATTATACTCAATGTCTGGGAAATCTGTGTTAACATCCTGGCATTGTGATCTATTAATTTTCTATTTAAAGTGGATTATTTTTTACTTTGTTCTGAACAAGAGGATGTCAGAGAGTCTAGTTCCTGTTGTACTCTTGATATGTAGTCTATAACTTATCAAGTGTGATGCTAAAGCATAATTTTATCTATCATCATCAGTATTACATGTACCTGTGAATGTAAACAATGACGAATTGACTGTTTAAATAGGGTTATATTTGGATTTGAAATGGGTAAGATGGAGGAGGCAGTTGGTGAGAAAATAAGGAAAAGGGGGTCATCATGATCGGGAAAGGAGAATTACCCCCTCCCCCCAAAAAAATGAAAAAAAAGGAAACACAGGAGTTGATAAAATGAAGAGGAAGGGGGGGAGTTATAAAAACGGGCACATTGAGTTGATAAGATTAAGAGCAGGGGGGAAGCTACTAAAGTAAAAGGGGAGAGAGATCATAAGATAAAATATGAAGAGTTGGTAAAATAGAGAAGGGGAAGGGGCAGGAAGAAGAGAAAGGGAAGGCGGATGATGAGTTTAAGTACGATGAAAAGCGGAGTTTGGAAAATAAAAAAAGTGGAATGGGAATTGGCAGAAAATGGAAGAGGACTGGTACGAAGGGGGCGTGGCTAAGGAAACATGGTTTGAGTGGAACGGAACCATACCTAGCTAGCTGCTCGGAGTCGGCTTTGGTGAGTGTGAGCTCGAGTTGAGCTGCCAAAGATTCTCTACAAAGGTGAGCAAAGTTTACGAAAAAAGGGGGTTAAACGCGTTAATCACATAAAACAGAAAATAAAACTAGATGTACTGTACTAGTACACTTAAAGCTGGAAATTCTGTCAATGAGATTTAATATCTCAAGCCTCATTAATCTTACCAAACTACCCACAATCTGCACACTATCTACTGTATTCTACGCTTTCCTTTATACCTAGTTCCCTGTCACGATTTGTGCCACAACTGAAACCGTTGTCTGAATTGTTGAGTAATTACAGTGATTGTGTCAGAGCTTATCAGTAATGGCTATCGTTTTTTACTGTAGAAACAATTTTGGATGGCTCAAAAATGTTTGCGATTGAACGACAGTTGGAACATGGTGTAACATGAAAATTCTTTAAAGGGCAATGCTGCAAAGTGTAACAATAAGAAAACAGAAAGTTCTGAGGTTCAGCATCTGCTAACCCGTACAAAAATGGAGGATCTTTCTTGAGTTAGGATCTGAATTTTAAATATCAAACCAATCTCAAGAAAACTAGACATTTTGTACAGTGCAATAGCAACAATATGTGCCATTACTGAACCACTTTTGCATTGGACAGATGGGGTTTAACAAGGGGAACTAGTCCATCTATCTATATGGTCAAATAAACTGGGGAAACAATTCACAAAATGTTGTGAATTTCTATTATGCAAAGTTAATAGTGAACATGAATTCATCATTTACATGAAATGCCATTTGACAAGCAACTGATCCTGCGCTGTGCAAGTCTAAAATCATACTATCTTTATTACAGTATCATCTATACTAAACTAACTATTCAAAACAGTGTTTTTCATGGCTAAGGTAGCAATGAGGGACTAAAGCTATGATAAAATGTTTATCTTACTTTTCGTTGCTCAACTGATGAACATCCTGTTTCAGCTGCTGATATTCTTGCTTAGATTCCATTAATTCTTCATTCAACACCTGGTTTTGACTTTTGTACAAAGCCTATGGGAAAAACAAAAATATATAGAAAAGTATCGTTCAAATGAAAAAGGAATATGAAAATGACGAATAACTAGACGGAGGCAAACCAATTCCATTCATCCACAGAAATGTTGTTTGGGCTAACGATGCACTAACAGAGTCCCTCTTAAAACCGGTAATGTCCCAACGATGCCTAATGTCACAAAGCCTTACTTATATCTTGGATAAACATTTGACTGGGCCAACTGTTAGTGCTCCGTTTCTGTGCGGCCGTTACAGGCAGTTTCAAATATATTTCAAAGCAAAGTACATGTGCATGTAGTTACAGCAAGCGATTGCTTCATGAGAAAGTCTTTGAGACCAAGGTTAGTTGCCACCATATCATACTAGATCTGAATATTTTGCATAAAACCAACTTTGTAAAAGTCGAAGCTGCAAAAATGATCACAATGAAGATCACCAACACAGATAAGCTCATGTGGGACAGTGCAATTTTATTGCTTGGAAAAAGAACCAACATAGAGCTAAAATGCCATGTTCATTTTGTCTATTTCTCAGCAATTACACATTTTCTACCAAATATATAATTTGGCTCTTTAAAAAAACGTATGTATACATACATGTATGCTCCGGTAATTATTTCATTGCTTTCTGTTTGAAGTTATTTTTAGATTGTTACTACAACCGATATTTATCTTTACTTCCATTAGACAGACGGTAAAGTACATGTAGATGAGTATAGAATAATGTTGCATAACAAAAATTATCAGTTTGAACGATCAGATTCTCCCTCAATTCCTTTTCCTGTAAAACATAGAAAGTGAAGAGAAAGGCCAACTTACAGTGAACGTGTGTTCTGCTTCGAGTTGCTCCTGAAGGTCACTGATTTGTGAGGCGTTCAGAGAGGCAATGCTGAACAAGAAAAAAGGTTAAACATTGATTCAATTAAAGCCAAGACACCCTCCATCTCAAGACCTAAACTACGCACATCGTCCAAGAATCCTTACCCCAGATTCAGCATTTTGATCAGGTGGTCACTCTGCATGCATTTAATAATAATATTTGCTACTCTTTAAGAAATATTTTACAAGAAAGCTATGTTTGTATCACATTTTTACTTCCAATCATCCCCTTTTTCATTATAGATCAAATTTGATATCCATTTTTATTTTATTCAGATTATTTTCTGAATAAGACTTATGTAAAGTATGTTCCTACATTTCAGAGTCAATTTTCTATAAAAAAAACATGTCAAATTTCCATATAAACTTGCAATTAGAACCAAAATGCATGAATGGCTGGTTAACCTCCACCACTGAGAAGACTGCTCTTTGATTTGCAATCAGTCCGGTTTCACAAAACAACTCAATTGATCCTAACCTCTTTGATTTCTCCAGCGCATCCTCATAGTTCTTTATTTGTTCCTTGACAGTGTTGAGCTCATTGCGTAGTCTCTTGATATCGGTCTGATAGCCACTGCTCGTCTGTTTGGAAGCTTTCAGGTCGTTCTGAGTGAAGCGATGACGCTGCTCCTCCTGTTCAAGTTGAAGCATCTTCTCTTTTGTCTGTAAGATGAGGCAAAGGGGAGTTTGTTTATTTATTTTTTTTGGGGGGGTTCTCTTTGAGTTGTTCCATTTGAAAGGTGGTACGGGACACAGGTGTTTTCATCCTTGATATCACCATATCAACACTTTCATCATCGTCATGATCGTCTTCATTATCATCATCATCATCACCACCACCACCACCACCACTACTACCATCATCATCATGACACCACCATCATTATCATCATGGTTATTTTCATCAGCATCGTCATCATCACCACCACCATCATCATTGCCATCATTAAAATTATCATCATCATCATCATTAAAGTTAAAATTATCATCCTCCTCCTCCTGTTCATCATCCTCTCCATCATCATCATCACCATCATCATCATGACCATGACCATCATCATCATCATCATCATCACCATCATCATCATGACCATCACCATCATCATCATGACCATCACCATCACCATCATCACCATCATCATCATCATCATCACCATCATCATCATGACCATCATCATCATCATCATCATCATCATCATCATCACCAATCATCATCATCATCATCAATCATCATCATCATCATCATCATCATCATCATCATCATCATCATCATCATCATCATCATCATCATCATCATCATCATCATCATCATCATCATCATCATCATCATCATCATCATCATCATCATCATCATCATCATCATCATCATCATCATCAATCATCATCATCATCATCATCATCATCAATCATCATCATCATCATTATCATCATCATCACCATCATCATCATGACCATCACCATCACCATCATCATCACCATCATCATCATGACCATGACCATGACCATCATCATCATCATCATCATCATCATCAATCATCATCATCATCATCATCATCATCAATCATCATCATCAATCATCATCATCATCATCATCATCATCATCATCAATCATCATCATCATCATTATCATCATCATCACCATCATCATCATGACCATGACCATCACCATCATCATCATCATCACCATCATCATCATGACCATCACCATCATCATCATCATCATCATCATCATCAATCATCATCATCATCATCATCATCAATCATCATCATCATCAATCATCATCATCATCACATTCATCCCAAGCCTCAATCCCTCCTCCACTATACTCATCATCCTCACCACCCCATCTCCCCTTTCGAAGCCTACCTTTTGTTCTTCCATCTTGATCATATTTTCTAGCCTGTCAATCTTCTGCTGTGCTTGCTTGAGGTCCAGCTCAAGAATAGAATTTTGTTTGTCCACCTGGTTCCTCATCTCCCTCTCTTGGATCACCGTCTTCTGAAGTTCTGTAACAGACAAGACAAGAGAAAATACAATTCACTATAAATGAATATGATCCTAGCAAAATTAACATACCGCATGAAATTCCATTTCCAGATATATATTTCAATATTTTTACTTTATTCTACTTTGGGTTATGAATGATGAATGAATCTGAGCTTGATTTTTGTTATTACTATCTATAGCAATGGTGTTCCCAACTTTTACCATTTATGTGGGACTGAAGATCATCAAAACTAAATTTTAGACAAAGTATTCAGGAATATCTTTAAACCCAAATTTATACGAAGTATTTGGGACTGAAGATCTTAAAACCCAACTTTTACAAAGTATTTGGGACTGAAGATCTTCAAACCCAACCTTTACAAAGTACTTGGGACTGAAGATGTTCAAACCAAACTTCATACCAAGTATTTGGGACTGAAGATCTTCAAACCCAACTTCATACCAAGTATTTGGGACTAAAGATGTTCAAACCAACTTTATACCAAGTACATAGGACTGAAGATCTTCAAACCCAACTTTATACAAAGTATTTGGGACTGAAGATCTTCAAACTAAACTTTATACCACATATTTGGGACTGAAGATGTTCAAACCCAACTTCATACCAAGTATGTGGGACTGAAGATGAATTACCTTCTTCTTGTGATCTTGTAATTCTCTTCTTCTCAGCATTGACTGCTGCCATAGCATCCCTATGTTCCTTTACAACTTGCTCATGTTTATTCTGCAATGCCTTCAGATCGAATTCTAAACTGGCTTTAGTCTGAATAGAAAAGAAAACATATATTAAATTCAATTCAATTTGCATATTTCATTCTCAATAAAAAAAATGTACATTATATAAAGCAAGATATGACAAAATATTAACAAGCAAGAGTAAAAAAGAAAACGAAATGGGGAAATGCGTAAATAAAGCCAAGAGGCCTTGTATAACAGATGATAATGATAGCATAAATTATGTTATGAAATTCAAATATTTCTTAATCTTAGGTGAAATTACGTTAAATTCTAGGAAAAAATGTTAAATCAAATAAATCTATGAAACATGAGCATGGTTTCTGATGAACATTTAAGAAATCTAAAATTGCAAATATGCATGGAACACTTGTTGATACCTCTAGATTTCAGTGTATAAATAAAAGGCTTACAGATGAGTATCAAATGCATATATCAATAGGGACCCCCTATTTCATAAATTATCTACCCCTTCCCCCCCCCAAAAAAAAGTGTTGATAATCTGGTTTTGTACCTTTTCTAGGAGAATGATGCTTTCTTGATGGGTCTGCATAGTTGCTATGGAACGACTCTCTCCTTGTTTCAACCGATTCATCTCCGTCGTTAGCTGGACATTTTGCCCTGGAAGAGAGAGAGGGGGGGGGGGGGGGAGAAAGATAGGAAATGTGTTATCATCTTGTCACCTAGAGAAATGAACATTGGATATATTCAAACATGTAGGCCCAAATTTACGAAGGTGGTTTAGAATCAATGGTTGAAACCATGGTTTATCATGAGTTGTGCTGGATTTAGCACAAATATATCATGCCTAGACTAGCATTTTATGCATTGCCAGTCTTTAAACTTGGTATATATTATTGTATTATCAGTAATGATATTAGAAAAATAGAATACACTCGATTGCAATCAATACAGTGTATCTTCATTATTATCACCTGTCATAACAAGAGTTTTTTTTCTAGGCCCCTTGTAATTCATCAAATAAATCACAACTATGCAATTGCAAGGTAACTATATAAGGCATACTTACTTTCTAGCTCTGTTTTGAGATCCTCCATGCGTGATCTTCCGAGTTGTTCCTCCTCTAGTTGTGTCTGCATCCTAATGACCTCTTGGTCTAGGATCATCTTGTTATTGAGTTCCCTGGTGTACTTGTCTCGAAGGTCATGGATCTCCTGTTCCAGATGGGCGTAGTTCTACAAAAATCATAAAAATAGTGAGGTTACATGTACATAGTGGGTACAGTTTTTAACCTTGTGCAATTGACTAGAAGATCATAGATCTCCTATTCCAAATGGGCATAGTTCTACAAAAAAAAATAGAAATAGTGAGGTTTCATTTAAAATGGTTGGCATGGTTCAAACATGGTGCACTTGTCTCAAAGATCATGGATCTCCTGTTCCAGATGAGCATAGTTCTACCCCCCCCCAAAAAAAAAAAATAGTGGGTTATATTTACATGGGTGGTATAGGGTATGTCTTCTGCTCTTGCTCTACAACTCCACTTGGCAACTTGAGCCAACCTCCTCTCATCTACTCAAGCCTTTCTCACCTCTCCAACACAAACCAGCTTCTACTCAAGCCTCTCATCCTGCCTATGACCCAGCACTTTTCACTCTTTCCCGTTTCAAGTCCTTTTAATGACCACATGTAATTCTGATAGACACTGTAATCTCTAAACCTCCACTTGCTTGCCTCTTCATTTCACTGCTACCTCTATTCTTAGTCCTTTCCAGGACTTTACACATGGTGTACCAGTTGGAATGATTAAAAATAATACAGTAAATCCTGTTAAGATGACCCACCTAAGGGTAACAAGAAAAGTTGGTCTTCATTAGCAGATTGTCTTTATGGACAGGTTTCTTCAATGCCTATTTCAATGCATTACTTCCTGAAATGCTTTGTCCCTGCTTTATGATTCAGATACAAAGATGTACATTCGCTCAAATTATCATTAGCTAGAATAGTCAATGAAGTAAAGGCCTGGGGAGCGTTTCATGAAAGGACTTGTCAGACGTTTTATCCGACAAGTCCTGTTTTATCCGACAGTTACTATAGTAACAGTGCTTCTCAACCAATCAGAATCCAGGAAAGTTGTCAGATCTGACAACTTGTCGGACGAAAATATTGATGAAACGCCCCCCTGGTCCTACTGGCCGACGGACACAAAATGTATTCATAACGGATACAGCAGACAAGCAAAATTTTGGGGTGGCTCCATCTGTTTTCATTCGCTCCACACAATAGACAAACAGGGCGGACAATGAAATCACAGTGGATGGATGCTCGATAGATATAGAGCGTATGAAACCGATTTACATCCTCTCTGCAGTCTTAATGGTCTATGGTTAAGTATTTTACTTACATGTATTGAATTAAATACTGAGTAAAATATTGAAAATTTTGGCTCAAGTATCAAATTGAATACCAGCCGTGGTTCTTACCTTTTGATGATCACCAAACATTTTCTTGGCCCTCGCATGTTGGTCGGCCTCCGTCTGGAGCTGTTTGTTCAGGTTCTCCACCTGTCTCTCCAGCATAGTGGTCTTCTCAGACCGGAGCTTCAGCTCCTTCAGCTCCCTCTCCATATCTGTGATGTGGGAGACCTGACGCTCCACCCTCTTACGACCCTCCTGCTCCTGCTCTGCTCGCCTTTGGAGCTATGGGGAGGTCATAAAGAGAAACAAAGTACAATAACAATAATGAATGAGCTATGCAACCCATACTTCACAAAATATCACACATTTTGTCATCCCGTGTCGGCTCTTAACCCTAATTCTCCCCCATAATGGCCCTCAACAATTTTCGCGATATATCTGCTGCGCGAAATTTTTTCACCTCGCAGCTCACTGACTATTTACATTCAAGTCTCGCGCAAATTTTGAGACCAAATTTGTGACGCCCGGTCACGCGGTTACGACATTACGCAACATTATGCAAGTGCATGTCAGACCCAAAATTGCTCATAAACGTGATTTCATGTACAAATCCAATGCAAATTGCGTATTTAGCCAAAATTCATAAATGTATCATTATTTCTACTTTTACTGATTAAACTTAATTAATTTTGCCTTGTTTATGATCAGAATTATGTCTGGAACAATTTCCATTGAAAAAACAATAAAAAACAAAAAGTAAAAAAACAAAGAAATACATAAGAAATTCATAAAACAATAAAATACATAAGAAATTTATTTCCTAAACCAAAGTTTTTTTGAATTACGATTGTTAACAATGCTACAAAGAAAATTTTTACCAAAAATTAGCATTCTAGGAGCTTTATTTAGTGAATTAGAGCAAAAAGTATGATTTATGCATAAATTAGCATAATTAATTCATATAAAATAAAATCTCATTATTTTGGAAAATTTTACCATACAGCCTTGTAGATTACATCGCACACTACCAGCGTGCAAATTTTTGCGTCGCTCGCGCGATCGGCGGCCGAGATCTTAAGGGGGGGCCATAATGCCCCCCCCCCCCCCCCGGAATGACAAGAATCAAAATACCCCGGGAGATTTAGGGTTAACACAGGATTTTCCCAAAATTCATGCACAAATAAATGGAAATACTCATTTTTATAATTTGCTACATATTATTGCTCAGTTCACATTCTAGAGTGTTTTGACTCAATCGAATGCAAAGTAAGGAAATCATTCAGTCATGAAAATGATGAAATGTATATAAAGCAACTGATAAATTAAAAAAAGAATAAATTCAAGACTTTTTGTGTAGCTAACTATAGTGTAATGCTGACATCAAAATGTTGACGTCAATACAACTAATCTGAGGGAAATAGCAGAAATATGCATCAAATCTGCATGATTCAATGTACTATATCATAAAACCATTTTTCTTCGTAAAAAAAGTCACACCCTTTACACATGTGCACTGATCACACCTATCACATTCTAGGCCTATAAAAGAATAGGGAGAATCAACCAACCCCCTCCAACGCCCTCAGAACTTGTTGATAAATAAAACCCAAAGAAAAGAATGATTCTTACCTCTTGGAGTTTGTGTTTGAGTTGAGCCATATCCCTCTCTTTTTCCATCAGTCTATTCTCAAGATGAAGCTTGTCATTGTTCTGAAAGAAAAAGAATAAAACAATAACAAGGACAAAATGATAAAAGGAATTAAATATATATAAAACTACTTGCAGCAAACACTTATTTCATGAAAAGGTCTATAAAACTAAAGTTAATAGTCACTATATTGTAGATCTTGATATGGTATATTCAAATAAATTTAACTCTGTGAAATAATGAAATCTAAGCTGAGAAATTATCACATTGGAGGTCACAGACACAGCTAATCACATGTCGCATTTGACTTCTGCACAGACCGATGTTCAGGTACATTTGTACTTTTAATTATAATGAATTTGAACTTGACAGTTTTTAGTAAGAACAGGAAACTTGATTTCCTGCTGCCTCTATATCATAAAAAGCAGAATTAGATTGTTCAGAAATGTAAAAATAGCAAATTTTTGTGTTTCTATGGTTACAAGCTTAAAGGCAAATTAAAGTATTAGCAGCAAACAATCATTTCATGAGGAATCTTTAATATCAAGGTTAAGTCCCACAATATATTATGGCAGATCGAGATCTGGTACATTGAAATAAACATATCGTTGTGAAATTTTAGCTGAAAACCGAATATTCTGATGACCACTGACACAAAAAGGCATATGTGGGACAGTGTATTAATATTAATTGGAAAAATACCCAATGGAATTCCATGCTTATTTTGCTTGTTTCTCAGCAATTACTTTTTATCCATACATACAAACTCTTGGGTGGTCATTTTATTGGATTCTGTCTAAACTCATTTTGAGATCATTACCACAACTGACATATTTTATCTTTAACCTGCTGAATTCAACACATTCTTTCCTTGAGCCTCAGCATGTCTGAATTCAGGATGTGTCCAACTGATTGGTAAAGATAAACATCTCTGCCATTTCCCCCAACACTTCATTCTGTTTCCAATCCAATGGAGTGTAGTGGAACGGCGTTTATAAGTGGAATAATTTACCTGCTCATTCGCATAATGCCGAGTCCATCTGTCATTTTAAGACCCTAAAATCACCATTTCAACAGATGATTCTCTTGAATTTGGCTTTGACTTTCAGTATCAATCGATTTAGAAGTTTCATTTAGAATCAATAGATAAAGTTTATAACTTTTGCATTCTTAGGCCCATTTAGTTTTGACACTTGGTACTGATTATTAATACAAAACAGCACGATTAGAAAGGCTCGCATAAACGCTTAACAATTTTTTTTTATTATTATCATATTATGCAATACTCAGTCTCAAAACCCTGGTACCTGGTCCCTGTCTTACCAAGAGTTGCGATTGATCCAATTGACTACAACTATGGACGGCCAGCAACATCAACATCTAAAATGTATGTTTATTCAAAATATTTTTTTAGATATGATGTATATCCCTACCTTCATCATTCTCTTGAAAATTCAGTGTGATTCGTTTTGTTTACTAAGGAGATTGTGCAAATTTCCTTCAGAAAAAACTATGGTATGGATGGATTTCCATACAGTTGAGATTGATTGGATCAATTGTAATTCTTTGTAAGATGGGGACCTGGTCTGTAACCTACCTCTAGTTCCAGGTCCTGTTTAATTCTATCGAATTTGGAAGCGATGTGTTTATTCTTCTGGTCCAGGTCTTTATTTCTCCTCATCTCAGCTTCCAGCTGCTTCTCCAGGCTGTGACTTTTCCTCTTCATTTCTTCATATTCCTATACATCACAAGGAAGAAGAAAACATGATAACATAATATTCTGCTTCATGCAAGTCTTCTACATTGGTCACTGATCTCAATAATACACTATAATTTTGCCTTACTTCTACAATTAATCATTTTTTTTAAATTAATAGACATGTTATCATTTCTCCAGGTCAAAATTGACAGAACAAGTACACTCAATATTTTAGTACAAACTACATCGATAGGAAATTCCTTTAGTGAAATACCAAATTAATTACGACTCATCTATTTTGTATGTATTCATCAACTCTCAAATGCAAATTCTACATTCTGAGTCATATCTCCATGTACATTTTCTCAGAAATGATACTAGACAATTTCTTTCACAATGCAAAATCAAACCAAATTTGAATGAATTCTTGTGTTAAAGTTCTGTGCTACTCACCCTGCCTCCAACATTGGGGGTTGATACATGTCCATCTGCCTCCTTTATACCACCCTATAACACAACAACAACATCAACATAGATTGCTAACCTTTCTATAAAGGCTATATTATATAACATGATGCCTTAATAGACAGGTTCATTGAAAAGAGAATACAACAAAATTACATGAATATTGCAAGAACATACTTATACATCTACACGTATGTGCATGTGGTGTATGACTTTGGAAAGTAAAAGTATGTGAATCTTATTATGTAAAAAAGTTTAGAGAAAGAAAATTTTACTGATATGTTTCTTGTATTTTCTGGTCTGTGAGACAAGTATTTATGTTAGAATTAGAGTGTTTTAAACTAAACTAAAGTGAACTAAAATGCGGTTTTAATATAAATTGAAAATTAGTGAAAGAAGGATTTGTTATTTGTCAAACTTATGAATGTGTTGCATTCTCTTATGGTCTTGAAAGCATAGCTGCACAGCAAACGTCTCATGATGCACTCATATGAAAGATGGTCAAGTTTGAAAGAAAAAAAATAACAATGACAAGTATAGGACTTACAAATAAGACTTGCAATAAATCACAAATAAAAATTCTATCAAGCTTTCATTCTACAAACCAAGTTCATATTAAAAGTTTTTTTATGCGTCTTGAAATGAATATTCATTTTTTGAAGTGCAGAATAATAATCTATTCCCTCTTATTCAAATAATTCATTTTTTTCTCAGGTTTGACAATGAGCATGATTCATTAACATTGGGTAACTCTCAATATGATATCTTGCCCCCCCCCAAAAAAAAAAGACTATTAAAGGGAGTTTCTTTTCATCATAGAATAGAGAAATGAAAAGAATTTGGATTTGATAACATTTGCTCTGGTGACTTCTTGGCAAATCTCTTTTCAGGAAACAAGTACTCTTCATCACCCCAAACGAATATTTAAAGCAATTACCAAGCACAAACTGAGATAGAAATATTTGATTATAAAAAAAAACCCTACGAATTCAAAAACCAATGGTAACATGCATGTATGGTCTCTAGAAACTTCTATCAAAACTTGACTGTGACAAGCAAATTAACAATGTTACATTGGTTTACTTTTAGATTTGCCAGTGAAAATGGCTGAATGATATTGGTGATATAATTTCAGGGCACTGAATGCCTCACGTTTTTTTTTCCATCATGTCCACTATAAAAAGAACACAAAAAACATTGTCCTAAATCTAGGGATGATGTACACTCACAACATTTCCCAGACCATACATTAATGTTGTAACCCGCACCCGTTGCGGTATGGGTTAACCTGCCGGTATGCCTCCGATCGCGGGTTGCGGGCCGGGCCGAGTTCATTCTCAAACCCGCAGACCGTCATGCGAAAAAAAGGGAGAATAAACGACGCATAATAAAAACATTCACAGTGAAAATTGAGTTAAGATCATGTGCTTCTTACGTGGCAGATTCTTTTAGAGACGTAGATATTTCCTTTTAAAAATGCCGGCGTATTTTTGTCTTGTGAATAGTGAACAGGACTGAGTCTGAGACAGTTCAACATGATAAATACATCGAGTTGCTCTCTTTCAAAGGCCAGCGCCAGTGCGTGCATGCAGCGCAGTCAAAAGCAACCGCATGGGCCAATGAAACTCGATGTCGAGTTTCCCGTCCCATTTTTTCCAGCTCATGAGGAACCGATTTCATTATTCATTATTTTTCAGAAGATGAAAGTTTGACCTTTTGTAACCTTTTAACGCACTTTATTCTGTGGAACTTGAAGCCAGGGAAAAATTAATCATTTTTTTGGGGGGGGGGCTCCATTTTCATTTTTTTTTGCAATATTTCAGGGGCTCTTCAAATGCTACGTTTTTGTATTTTGAGGAATACCTGTTCACTTATTAAATTAATTATGACTTGTTGTTTAATATTGTATGATTTTTAAAGTTTTTTTTTTCATGCCTAGAATCTTGGATGTGGGTGTGTTTGTGTGGGTGAGACTGTGAGTTGAACTTGATATAAATGAATTTAATATCTAAATTTTACTCCATCTAATTCCAGTACTTGGCCATGTAATAAAGGCCCACATACCCTTACTTTTCCTGAAGTTCTTTGAAAACGCAGATCTCCACGAAAATTGTATTTCTCTATGGGGGAGTCTAAATTTGGTGAGAATGAACTCATTAATAACTTAAATATACATGACAATGAAGAAATCATCAAACTTCATTGGCAGTTTTGAAAAATATACCCGAAATATAAACTCTGTCTGAAGCAGAAAATCACCATCATTGAGGGCCTTTACAGAGCGAATTGTCCCCCAGAGCTCTGGCAGAGAGACAGAGCTCAGACTAGCTAGCACAAGCGCCAATGCGTACGTGGGTGAGTCTCCCGTCGGCCTTGTAACAGATTGAGCTTTGATGATTTTTTTGTCTGATTTTTAACTCATCCCCTGGAAAAATAAAACAAATGATTTTTAAGTTATAATTAGCAAATAAGATAAGTTATTTTGGATGAGTACTAGGCCGTATGATAACTCACCAACGCGAGTTTACTAGACTTTGGGATTTATTGAGGTAGCTCAACCATACCTCGAGCGATGTTCGTGCAGGCTCCACCACTTCTACGGTTGTTGAGTGGAGCCTGCACGAACATCCCTTGAGGTATGGTTGAGCATGCAGCGTCATTCCATTCACAAAAAAAGAAAGAAAAGATTTGCAGGTATTTACAAGATATACAAGTAATTGTCTTACTGAAAAGCTTATATTAATGTTTTAAATCAGTTTTGAATCTAGATATCCAAATAGTTTATTTTCAGAATTTGATTTTCAAACGCGGGCGACGGGAAACTGAACATCGAGTTTTAGCGGCCATATTATCGAATGAAATACAAAACAGAAGGAAATAATATAGAGATAAACGAGAAGAAAAAATTGACTGTATCATTATCCAGGTATTTATTGCAATTTTGATTACTTTATAGACGAGGTCCCATGGAATTGAATATTGTAATTATGATTGTTGTGAGTCGCATTGTCGACCGACCTGGACTGAAAAACAACATTGCCGTCTGCCGATCCTTGCTGGGCAGCCTGGGCTAGCTAGCGCGCTGAGCTGCGGCTCGCTAGCTCCGATCCGAGGCGTTAATTGCGTAATGCTTTCAATTTCGAGATCAGAGCGGACCCATTTCGTGGTACAAAGTCACCCAAAAAACATTTTCTCTCCGGAATAAAAGGCGAATTTGCAAATTGTAAGTAAATTCACTCTAGGCTAGGTAGTAGTAGACATATATTTTCCTGATTTGAGCCTGTATAGTGTGGGGATTGCAGAAATGTTTTTCATTTTTCAAAGATAAATTGACTTGCGGGTTAAAACCCGACGGGTCAGCGGGTCCCGCTTGCAAATTATTGGATTATACGGGACGGTACGGTTCGGGTTTTCACTTGCGGGTTACAACATTACCATACATGTCGAGTGCGATCTTATAGGGGCTTATCAAATGGGTCCACTTGACTACAATGACACATGTGATCAGTGGAATTGAATGCCATTATCCTCCAGACAGCCTAAAACTCCCCAATATTGATGATAATATTACCATGAATTAATTACATTGATTTATTGCAAAAGGGCTAGCATTCCAATGAAAATTTGAAAGAAATGATTGTCAAAGGTCGCCAGAGCATATGTCAAACCCTCAACGTACACGTAGCACTCACGTTTGTAATAGGGGTTTCAGGTCACCGCAAACAGACAGACGGACGGAGGACCGGACAGTTAGTGACCAACCACACACAAGATTGAGAAAAGAGAAACACGCAGATAGATGGGATGGAGAAACAGTTTGTTAAACATAGGAACAGGCAGAATTCACCTCAAAGGCCTGTATTCTGTAGTCAGGTTTAACTTAGACCATGGTCTAAATCTGTGCTAAAACTATGGGAAGCCAAACGTTTCAAAATTTGTATGTTTCTTATGTTTACTGTGCTCTTTCCAGATTCATCGATGGTGAAGACAATTATCTTTTAAACTTCCTAGACAGTTATGAATGATTTGGGAGCCAAATTAGCTGTGATATGATATCTCTACTGTTAGTGATTTATGTAACAATTGGCTATCCATACTTAAACCACAACTTTAAACCTGAGTTTAAGTTAAACCCGACTTCAGAATACGGGTCAAATAGTACAGATGGGATAAAGGATATTAAAGGAAAAGTGGCACACTAGGAGTGAACCTGGAAAGAACCAAATCTATATTCCCTTTTAAGGTAAAGATGGTACTGGTATCGAAGAATTATCAAAGGCCAGGTATTAGAATAACTTGAGCATCATGGTCAAATTTCCATGCAATCCATGGCTAAAACCTAAGCACTATACAACAAAAGGGTTCCAAACACGGCGAAAAGTAGCATATTCACTGTGGATTCTAAGTATTGTTATTCATTAATAACAATTCAATGAAATAACTATTTTTTTCCAGGGTGGCTGGTTGGGGGGGGGGGGGCTACAAATTTCAATGCGTTATACTCAAAGCAATCTCTTGAATTTTTAACATGCGTATAGACAAATTGTTAAAACAGTTATTTCTTGTAAGATATTATAATAACAATATAGTGCTTTATCCATGACAGCATGAATGCAAGTACAAGTATTTCCAAACAGTTGTATTCAAAATATTTTTTCCTGTCCTATCAGAAATATATAACAATATTTGCATATCTAAATTTAGTGCATGGTAAGGCTCTGTGATGTATGGCATGCAGGTGAAAAGAATTCCAGTCTTGGAGAAGTAGCAAAATTGGCAAATTATCTAGCAGCAGAATTACAAATGTATGCTACGATGCATGCAAATTAGAATGTTAGAAAAAAATAATTTTTTTTTTTTAATACAAAAATCTATGACACATTTTCATTAGTGTAAGAGGTAATCATACATGTAGATATAAAGTTAACATTTTGTAAGTTCTACATGCTATACTGTTCTACAAAAATAGACAACCAAAGATTTTACTGTGCAAGAACAAATGCTTCTTTCTCAGAAACGTATCAGAGGGCTTTGCATAGTTATAGCGGCATGCTCGGTCCTTTTAGGGCTTTTCATTTGAAACTGAGTAGGGCTACCTTTCAAAGGAAAATGTTTTATGTGCATGAATTTTTTGCCTTTATGAAATGACAATGGGAAGGTGATATTTTATTGTGTAACTAAACATGTGGTATGAGAGTCCTCATGACAAATTTACCTGTATAGAACTGTCATAATGTTAATAACAAATTTCTTGGACACTACACCAAAAATTTGAATTTTTTCTTCAAGTCCTGAATTTTTTAAAATCCTGATAATGAAATGTCCAGAAATAAGATAAAAAAAATTTTCGATCGAAATCAACTCCATATTAATTATTATGATCGAGTTTCCCCTAATCTTTTTTGCCTTATAGGAAAGAAATACCAATCCAACTAAAGATTATATCCTATTCATCCACCAAAATGGTAATATCAATCTAATTATGAACCCCAAAATAACACTGATTTTTTCCAGACAGTATTATTGTACACCGTAGACCTTTAGAATCTACCAATATGCTATATATTAACTTACACAAGACAATCTTTTGGAAAATATCATTGTAATTGTAAACATATGAATGCATTCATGTTAAAAATAAGAATCATATAGCACTAAGAGTCAAATATCAAAACATCTTGCTCGCAATTTCCTATTATTCAATGACGTGCAGCAAATCATCTCATACATACTTGCATTAAGCTTCTGATGATTTGCTGCACGCTGTTATTTTAAGATCAAGTTTGGTCTAAAGGAAGCTCAAAATGCCAGTATCAAAGCAAACATGTCGTGCAGCCGATGATAAAGGGATATCCTAATAATACTTCCAGATCTGGTTAGCAATGAGTATCCATTTCATCCAGAAACCAACACTTTTTGCTGGAATACTTAATGTGCATCGATGTCAGGAAGTCTATGATACTCTAATTGAGGTTATAGAAGATTATTAAAGAGCTGATTAAAAAACACTGCATTTTGTAATGGAAGCATAGGGCAAAGTCATTTTGTTGCTTAGTTTTTCAGATTTTCTGGTTTAATCCCCAAAGGTGCATCCATAAAGATAATCATGAGAATGCATTTCCTCGCCTGCAAAACATGTTTGCTTGAATAGCATCCTCTTCTGCCATTTTCTATCAAGAATAATATTATTACATGCTTCTTCATACACATCATTATACAAATAAGATCTCGTGTATATCCATAGTCTTGATATGCCATTTCAGTATGGGTTTACAGAATGTTTTGAAATAGTGTTACTCGCTAATTTCTATGTGTAATCTACATTTTATTCTACGTTTCATTTCTACTAGTTACGGGTAGTAACAAAATATGCAGAATTGCTCTTACCTCTATCGATGTAAACAATCTGAAAGAAAATAGTGATTAAACAGGAAGGATAAAATCAAACAGTTATTTTAACCATTAAGGATTGCCAGACTTGTGAAATTAGCAAAAGGGCAATTCTATAAAATAAACAACACTTAGTAGATTTATTCTGAATTTTTGTTTCATTGGAGTAAACTATTTGAACCATGAAAAACAAAGGGCAATGCATATTTTTATAAGTACTATAAAAAAAGAAGATAAATCATTTCAGAAAGGTCACAAATACATGTATGTGGGTTGGATATATACTATTATGGAAATGCTAAAAAGTAAAAAAATAAATTGACAATTCCAGCTTCTACAGAACAGGATTTCTGTAGCTGTAACAATGCCAGAGAGAACAAAAATAAATAAATGAATAAATTCATGGAATTTGGGTTTGTCTATGAATTTCAAGTAATTTCTAGTAAGTGGATATCTTACAAGGATAACCCATCCAGGCAAAGAAATGCACAAAAATATACATGGACAAAAGGTTATTCATCCCTAATGTAAGTTCGAAAAAGTCCTTGTTAATATATTTCATGTTCAGTGATTAATTGGAATTATAGCCTCCTGTTCCGGAAATAACTATTTTTTCCCTGCAGGGGATAATTTTGCTTTGCCAAATTAGACTAACATTTTTGGTCAGAAGGGAAAAGGTCTTAACTCAGTTCAGTACAGACCAATTAAGAAGCTGCTTCACAAGAGAATGTAACAGTCTCTGAATAAAAATGTGGAGCAAATGTTGATGTGACACCAGGAAAATTACATGTATACCGTGCTGAATGAACCAGTAGAGGGATCGGGGCAATTTCACCCCAAATGCTCATAAGAGACCAGGTGGGTGTTTCATAAAGCTGTTCGTAAGTTAAGAACGACTGGTGATCCTTTCTTCTGGTAAATGGTATATTCATTGGCGATGGTAAAGCGCGTAAGAAAGGATCACCAGTCGTTCTTAGAGTCGTTCTTAAGTTACGAACAGCTTTATGAAACGGCCCCCTGGAAAATTAAAAAACAAGGTGTCCCAGAAAAATCCCATTCATTGCAATGTTAAAGTTCATCCCATTTTGCAGATGTAGTCAGTAGGTTGTGAAAAGTAAATTATTATTATTTTTTTTTTTGCATGGAACCTACCTATTTGATTTGTTGTAAGTGAAGCCGATGAATGGAAGATTGTTGCCAGCGAATGTCTTGGGCGATTGAAAGCTCTCCTCGGGGTGGTTTTCTGCCTCAATGTCATCAAAGTTACTGGTGTCCACGTCACTGACTAGTTCAGGTACGACCGGAGGTACAGCTGGAAGGAAAATCATAGAGTATGATTACCACATTACAAGGATTGTGTGGTCTAGTGGTTAGAGCACTGGACTCATGATCATAAGGTTGCGAGTTCGAATCTCCACTGTCATTGTCTAAAAGCTAATTATTATTGTAATATATGGTCAGCGACTATGTCTGATCAACTTAGATATAAAATGTTTCCTATTTAATTGGTTAGACACCATCTTGCGTTATACCAGCAAAAGTTGTCCTGCCAAGTTCTTACAAGAGTTACAATAAAAGAAAGACAAAAACATGGAGTGTAATTATCACTATAAAGCAGATCATTCAAAGTACTTACTATTCCTAATATTTTCATATGTCCACATATCATTCCTGAAAAATCTATGTTGCTTGATTTCCTCAATACCATTCTTTCCTAACCTTGTGTCTCTGTGGAAATGAAAGATAACAGAAAGATACATTGTAAGAATATGGATATCGCACATGTATTGATGGCATCACACTCTGCAGTTTCTCATTATCATCTTCATCACCAACACCATCATCATCATCTTCATCATCATCACCATCATCACCATCATCATCATCACCACCACCATCATCATCATGCAACCTCTCTCCACTAGCACCAACACCAACATAGACAGATAAGACACCATCACAAAAGCCAAAACCGGAACCACAATCAACAACAAAACCAACACCAACTTCAACAACTAATGATGAAGCTTCTGAAGGTTTCCATGGTGAAGAAGAATAGTGTAGTACAGGTTTCACAGTACAACATGTATCTTTCTTGGGCAAGTGTTGGTCCTGAGAAGAACCACCCAGTCTCGACCCACACTTGTCGAAATGTCGAGTTTGCGTGATCAACAACGAAGCAACAACATCAAACACAAAATCACCAACTATACACATAGCTTACCTGTCGGTTAGAAATTTGCATATAAGGTCTTTGGCAGGGCCAGTTATTGAAATATCATCGGGAAACTCTAGTGAGTTTCTATGATCCATGATCTTGCTGTATGTACCCACAAGGGAATCAGCATAGAACGGTGTATCACCTACAGAAAATGAATATGTGGTTTAAAACATGGGGTTAAACAAAGGGATTAATTCCATCAAAGTCCTAGAGACCTGTGCCTCATCTCTTTGCAGAAATTCAACTCAGCGTCTTTCCCTTTGTATGTCAGATATTTTACATTAGCCTCAAAATAATATTTTAAAAACACAATTCCATTTTTATTTCTCAATGTGAACCTTCCACTTTGCGATTTAATTTAATTCCATATCCCAATCTCAACCTTCTCCACAACTTATTAATTTGTTTATTGAATTTAGTGCATGTATTTCAGTTATCATTACCATATTATAGTTTTTTATAAATATCTTTGGAAATAATTTTGTAACGTGCTCTCATCTAGAATTACCTTGTAAGTGCAGTATAACAACATCAATTAATTAATTGTTACTTTATATTATTTGACTATTTCACTTATGTAACTATTAAATTTATGCTTACATTGTAATCTTTGTTTGTATCAGTCTCCCAACTGTTTTAACAAGTATTGTGTACAATAAACCGAAATGAATGAAAAAAAAAATTCCTGCATTTCTATATGTATGCAGAAAAGGGAGGATGGTATGAAACAGAAGCTGAGTGGGATTCCTATTTCCACAATTTGCATAGTGCATATTGCAGAGTCTGAAGTAGGGAGACTAGATGCACCACATGTATGTACTGTGGCTGTCTCTATCACAGAGTTAGAGTTTAATCTTCACTCCAGACATGATATAATTGGTTAAGTGTCGAATTTGAGTCTGTGCTAGCAGACTAATGGGGCGTTGCAAGAAACTTGCGATCAATTGCAAGTCTTTTTTGGGGGTCCCTAAAACAATCATAAGTTTTCAAATTAATTGCAAATTTGCAAATTGATTTCTAATCTGCTTCTTGAAACAAGTAGTGTAATATGATCTGCTACAGTTAAAATGGATCTTTCAATTGTAAAATTGTGACAGAATATTTGGAATTGATTGCAAATATTTTCTTGCAACACCCCCTAAGACAGGGATTGGACTAATTTAGGCCACGTTCTTGGAAAGATCATATGGTCACAACTGGGCATAAAATAAGCTCAATAGATAATCTACAAAATAACGTTTTTTAAATTGAATTGTGTTAACTTATTGATAAGAGTAATTTATGTATAAATAATAATTCTACTCCAAATCAAGAAATAAAGGTCAAAATATGATAATTTGTGGTCCAAACTCTCTTTATTGCTTTCTTGAAAATATATAGTATGAAAAAATAATGTTATCAAAATCATCCTAATCCTTGGGTTTATTGCAACCAACCATTTGTACAATTCACCCCCATCCATTCAGAATATGGAATATTCTCTAAGAAAATAGCATAAGGAGCACTGAAAAAAGGAAAAGATAATTTGTGGGCTTGCTTCATTAAACTTGTTACAATAATAAATTTGCAATAACAGTTTAGAGCTACTGAAATCACTTAATCTGACTGGCTGACAAAAAATGTGTATTTGTTATTATAAGTCTTTATGAAATGGATCCCTGAAGAGCGAGTTCTTACCAACAAGCATTTCATAGATGAATACCCCTACCGACCACCAATCACATTCTCTTCCATACTGCCCATTACCAGCTTGTGACTTGAGAACTTCAGGAGAGATGTAATCTGGTGTACCTACTGCTGTGTCTGAACGCACCATACCATCCTAGGGGACAAACAGAGATGGAAAAATTAATGAGCAATTATACTTGCTAAAATAAGTTTTCATTTACTCGATCAGGGGTCTATTGCAGAAAGAGTTTCATTCAAACAAAACTTAAAATTCAAGCGCGGAAACCAAATACGCGCAATTCATTTGTTGAAAATCAAGTTGCGCATGATTTTTCAGAGTTGCATTGGATCACCGTAATTTCTGCAGTGGGCCACAGAATTCCTTTAAGGTCAAGTCCAGCCCAGAAAATGTTGATTTGAATGAATAGAGAAAAATCAAACTAGCACAACACTGAAAATTTCATCGAAATCGGCTGTAAAATAAGAAAGTTATGACATTCTAAAGCTGATTATTTTACCCATAATCACTTGTACCATACTTTAGGAACCATTACCATCTGGGCCCCGGTTTCACAGACATAATCATAATGACTTCACTAGTGTGGTACACTAGATAAGAAACCTCAATTTTGATTATTTACCAATGTATTTTAGGGTGGCCATGGGCCACGTTGCATAGAAGTTACCACTTTGGTAACTTTGCCATGCAATGGTAACTTGCATGGAATCCTCGATTCTGATTGGCTGTTGATCAACGTTACCATGTTACATGTAGCTACCATTGCATTGTAAAGTTACTGAATTGTTAAGTTCACATGATTGAGGGTTCTTTATGAAACTAACCCGTTAACTAATTTTGTAATTTGGTACAGCAATCATAGTATCTGCTAAGTATTGTAAGTCATCCATATAATGCACAACATTCAAGAATCAAAGTTGTGATAGAAAAAATCTCATACAGGGGTTGATGAAACAGAAGAGAAAGATTGCATATTGTTTGCTTCAGTCATCTGTGTGTGGGTCTTTTTTTTCTTATCATACAATTTATTAACGAAACCAAATTGTCAACTAATATTTCCTATTCATGACATGAAAGTGAAGATGAACAATGTGTCCCTGATTTTTATTTCCTTCTCATATTTCTCTTCGAAGGCCACCTTACCCTTTCCATCCTCATACATGTTCCAAAGTCTGCTAACTTGAGATGTCCTGATGAATCTAATAACATGTTATCTGGTTTCACGTCTCTGTAGAAAATATACGACAAAATACAATATCAATGTCATTGAGTTTTTTTCATGCAATGTAAGTTCTACCTGAACTGCACAAATACATGTAATGTCACAGGGGGTTCAATGAGAAATTACATGTATTCTCAAATCTGTGTTTCAAAAAACTTTGTTTTGATGGACCTTTATCCATGTACTTTAAAAAGAATATTCAGTGTTAAACTGTTGACTATCAAATCGTCTTTGGGGACGAAAAAAGGCCAATATGGCTGATCGATATAAAAGAAAAATACTGGTTTTTCGTTGTTTATAAAAAAACTTTTTCTATAGAGTGGTTGGTATGGCTTTGTAATGGATGTCAATTTGCCCCTTTACTTGCAGAATAACAAAATGGTGCAATTCTAACAGGATCTGAACTGGAATAACTTGGTTCTAGAAGGGAACAGGTGGGTGTCTCATAAAGCTGTAAGTTAAGAGCAACTTAAAGAACGACTGGTGATCCTTTCTTGTGGTACATGTAAATGGTGTATACATTGGCGATGGTTTAGCACATAAGAAAGGTTAAACAGTCGCTCTTATCATACAAACAGCTTTATGAAACGGCCCCCTGGTATTAGACTCATCGCTCCTACTCATATAACTGAGTTTCTCTGTGAAAGTCAAAATGTGAAACTAAAATGAATCGACATAAATATTGCAGGAAAAAAGGGGGGAAAAGAGATAAACAGAGAGAAAAGCAGAAAGACTGAAAAGAATATTAAAGAGGGACAGAGAAAGTGAGTGAATGAGAAACTAGAGAGTAACGATGACGTCATATTCCTGTATATCACATGATTCCTTACCTATGTATAAAGCCCATAGAATGGATAGCGTCTAGCGCCAGGACCACCTCGGCCGTGTAGAACCTGGCCCACTTCTCTGGGATCTCATAGTTGCTCATGAGATTAACCAAGTCACCTCCTGGCATGTAATCCATAACCATGTAAAGATACTTCTCATCTTGGAAGGCGTAGTGGAGCTGGTTGGGAAGACAATCATTAAATGTGACCATGAATACATGTTCAAATTAAGAAGTACTTTCATAACACATGCACTACAAATATAACAATACTTGCATTAAACAAATGAAATACAAATTTAATTTGGAAAATGAGACTTCACTGACGTTGGAAAAATAAATTGAAATAAGTAAATTTAAAGGGATGGTCCGTCCTAAAAGTATTTAGAGCTCAATAAATAGAGAAGAATTCACCGAGCAAAATGCCGAAAATTTCTTCAAATCTGATATCAAATAACACAGTTATTGAATTTCAAAGTTTAGCAATATTTTATAAAAAATCATCATGAATATTCATTAGGTGGGCTGATGTCACATCCCCACTTGTTCTTTTGTATTTTATTATATGAAATCAGGTTTATTCAATTTTTTTCCTCCAAGACCTAGAAAAAGTGGATTGACAACTGATTTAGTGCATTACACATTTATTGCTGCAACTTATTTCATTATACTTGTAAGGGAGACAAATTATTCACACAAGTATGAAATAATGAAAAAAGTATGATTTTATGTAATAACATAAGAAACGGAAAGTGGGGATGTGACATCATCGGCCCATCCAATAAATATTCATGATGACTGTTTTCACAAAATATTGCTAAATTTTAAATATATCTGAATTCCCAATTTAGTTGAAAGAATATCATGCCTGAATTGGTTATGAATCTCTCTTACCTGTACAATCCATTCACTGTTAGCATGAGCCATGATGTCCCTTTCCTCCCAGTAAAACGCTGAATCAGATCTCTTGATCTGAAAGAGAAAACAAATCAGACAAAATACTAATACTATTTGATGAATACATCACTCTGACTCCCATCACATATCATCCTTCTTTTTCTTTCAATTCGATTGGCAAAAATAAATAGCAAAAATTTGTTTTGTAATACATAAAGTGAAACAAGCACTGACTTTTAATAGCAAAAGAAAAAAAAAGCAAAGGTTCATTTTGAAAGAAAAAAAAGAACATATATATATATATATATATTGTAAAGAAATGGATGAAGAGAACAATGGTAGACGTAGCTTAAATCAAGGTTCCCCAGAGCTATCTACCCTTTGGAAAAATTGGTTATGCCGAAAAAATGTCTCTGCCGGGAATCGAACCCGGGCCCCCAGCTTTGAACGCCGGTGCCTTAACCACTAGCCCGTCTCTGTGGTCTAGTGGTTAAGGCACCGGCGTTCAAAGCTGGGGGCCCGGGTTCGATTCCCGGCAGAGACATTTTTTCGGCATAACCAATTTTTCCAAAGGGTAGATAGCTCTGGGGAACCTTGATTTAAGCTACGTCTACCATTGTTCTCTTCATCCATTTCTTTACAATATTTAAATAAAAGAGTTGCCAAAGCTGTTGTACATGTATAGCTTCACACATTTATATATATATATATATATATATATATATATATGCAAAATCATTTTTTACAATGATTACACCTATCTGGCATGGGATTTGGATATCGGAAATATTGATTTATGATGATTTGTGAATTTTATCTATGCATATCTACAGATATTTTTGAGTAATATAAAATGCACTTTTCTACACAGATATAATTTATCCTTAGCTCTGTTCAATATGGTCAATAAAGATTGAATATTGACCATAGTATTGCATTGATCAGCATTACAATCAAATCAATTATGCAACTAAACTCTACAATCAATTGCCTAGTTATAATCAGAATGGCTGACGACCATCTGTTGACCTGGAATAAACCAACAATCACTCACTTGAAATATGACAAACATGATATAACCAACCTTCATTCACGACATTAATGAGATACAACACACCTCTTTATGAATAATAGTAAAACAACACTTGTTTCAAATACATAGGGGCATGTACATGTATGTGTGTGTGCCTATGTAACGAAACATTAATGACTGAAATATGGCAGCATTTAACATTGAACAAGATTCTTAAAGACATGTGGTTCTTATTCAAATATGAGACAAAAAATGATTGATTATAGATGAAATGGACAGTATTATTTCTGAGATGAAAAAAAGAAGTATCAAAGATCTCCAGAACTGTCCATAAAGAGATAATATTAGTACTTTATACAACTGATTGTAGCTTTTTGTAAATGGCTGAATTTACAGATTTGCAATTAAGCTAAATTGTTTATTGATCGTATCTTTCAAGCTACATGTACAGAGTCCCTGTTTGGTGAGGATTGTAACCAATAATTCCTTGATTCAAATCAACATTCTACTTTACATCCAACAAGATTTTCATTTGTGTCTGAAGAGTTGTGAATGAATTCCCTCCACCCTGGTGGGGGGGGTATGTCACTTTTATTATTTCTAATAGTCTACATCAAGGTCAGATCAAATGTTATTTGTGTTTATATCTTACCATCTCAAATTTACTCAAACATTTCATTGCAAAAACCTTCTGACTCGTCTTCTCACGAACCTAGAGAAAAAGAACAAAGAGAAAACCCATCAAATCATTATCAACGTTCTTCAAACATGCCTAAAAATGAAAGTTTTTCACACGTTTCATATTGTAAATTATCAGGGATGTAGTCTACGCTGGCCTGGAGACCAAATGTTGCCAGCCTTGGCCTCAGCCCTAGTCACATGTACAATGTCTATGGGAGAAGGTTTTCTCCAACGGCCTTGTAACTCGGACGTACCAGGCTCAACTACATCCTTGCTAATTCGCAGGTAACGGTATTTTTTTTTCAGGGATATTACCCTTTCACACAGGAAAAACACCCGGGGGCCGTTTCATAAAGCTGTGCGTAAGTTAAGAGCATCTTTAAGAACGACTGGTGAACCTTCTGTATGTGCTAAACCATTGCCAATGAATATACCATTTACCACAAGACAGGATCCCCAGTTGTTCTTAAAGTCACTCTTAACTTTATACGAACAGCTTTACGAAACACTCACTTGTATTCTAAATTTTTAGCTAGTCTGAAAGAAAACTTTCATCTTGGCACGTAGTGGCCCAGTGGATTAGTTTTCTGGCTTCGAAACAGAGGGCCGCAGGTTCAAATCCCAACCACGGCATAATTCCCTTCAGCAAGAAATTGACCCCTTCGTGCTACACTTAACCCAGGTGACATATATTACCTAGCAGGAATTTAATCCTTGAAATGCTTCCAAGCTGCAAAAGACTGCGGGTCTAAAGCCAGGGTAATAATATCCCAGTCCTTTGGAAGCTCATAGGGCATTATATTATAATGTGAAATGCGCTTTACAAGAAATGCATTATACTTTGTTGGTATCCTCACCACTTTGACTTCACCAAAGGCACCTCTTCCTATGACCTTGATGATTTTAAAGTCTTGATATGACAGCCGATGTGATGTGATGTCCCCTGCCTTCTGCTCATCTGTATGAGACAACCACAACAAAAATATGAAACAAAGCAAATGAGTAATCTAATTTAATAGGGGAACTACCACACTGGCATATTCATCACTGAGATATTCCCTAAAAATGAAATAGTCATGGAAAAACGACTACAAAAACAAGCGAAGAAAGATCTTGAATGTAGTATGTTGTACAGACTATTAAAAAAGGAGGCTTCATATTAATTAATACTCATTTCATAATTTCACTCCAAACTACAAAATTTCAGGTTTATATACATCTATAGGTCTACTGCCAGTCTTCTAGAAGGCAGGAGGATGCATAGATGTACAGGTAAGAACTGCATGTAAGGTCTAAGTGGAGAAAACGCATTTGGCTTTTTACAAATTCTAATTGTTTTCTCCATAAAATGATTACAGGGCTTGGGGGTACTTTATATACCTGTACATGTAGAGGATCAAGGCTTTTCAATTTGGTATCACAACCAGCTGCAGTGTATACCACTGCTTAACATGAAGCAATCAAATATTTCATATTGAAACTCAACTCTTAATACATTCTACATGCACATCAACTGCAGAAGGAACAATACAAGTGCATGTACATATGTAACTTTGTTTATTAAGGATGAATAAATGGGTTGTTTACACATCGTTCATATTCTAATCTTTTCATGGTGGCACGAATGAATCACTTAAAAAGACTGTAATGCTAAAAACAAGAGTAATAATAAAAACAGGTCATTAAACTCAAAAGTGCACAAGAATGCAATAGATGATAACACGATGACAGAATATCATATTGTGAATAATATGTGTATAACACATTAAAAATCATATTGGGCACATTTCAATAAAACATAACGCTAGTAACATCAATGAATTTCTCTGAAAATGTCAACTGAAATTTAAAAAAAAAATCACATTAACTCCATTCTAGTAATGGTTTGTGTTTCAATGAGATTCAAGCAAGATATTCTTTTTTTTAAACAGATTTATTCCTGATTTTCCATGAATGGGTGAGTCATTTTACTGTAAACACAATCAAAGATGAATGGGCTTATTCCCCTGAAAATCAATATTTTATGCCAATTTTCCCAAGAGGGAAGACCTAATTGACTGACTCATGAAGCGAGCAAACATAATATGAGCTTGTCATTCTGCAAGATTAAGCAACAGTTGAAAGAGCCCAAGGATTTTCCTCTTTTATCTTCTCTTTACATGTATGTCACCCTCTTCCCAGATGCCTGGGAGGTGCATAAATCTGGGAATAATCTTCGAAGATGAGAAAGAAATAAAAAAAGTTCTGAGAGATGAGATGATATCCTATCATTTGGTATAGTATTTCAATTGGTATTTATCTCCTTTCGCAAAGGTTTTTTTTTTAATGAACTTAATGTCTGACTACTGTTGCCTCATTTTTTATGGGAGTTACAATCAGATTCATTTTCATTTTCTGTCAAAATATAAAACCAACAGAGTATCAGAATTCTATATCAAATGAATATCAAATAAAAGGATATCACCTCATCTTTTTTGAATAAAAAGAAATTAGAATAAGTCATTCTTTACAATACAGTCCTTTATATCAAACGCTCAAAGTTATCCCTATCAATCTTGATTATTTGTTGCATTATACATGTACATGATTTTGAGTTAGCTAAGTTTTATTTTATTGATTTTATCTTGTACAATACTAAGTTAATTATTGTTTTGTGCTTCATGATTTGTTTTAATTTTCAATTTTACATATTTTTGAGTTATTTTTGTTTAATTAGGACCCCATGGAAGAATGGTGATACTTTGTAAATATCACTGAAATGGGATATCCTCCATTGTAAATATTTTGATGATTTTCATGTTTTTACTTTATATTTATTTTTTTAATTTATTCATTCTCCATTCGTGGGCTGGATTGGCCTCTTCAGTCACAGGCTGTTCTTCTGAGGGGTCCATGACTTTTTATATGGAAATAAAAACAAACAAAAAACAATAATTGAAGCATTGCAATTGCAGAGAGATCTAAATCATATATTATAAATAATAATTCATAATAATTCATGCATGAACAGCATGACTGATTACATTTTGTGACAAAGGCAACAGTTTTCTCATTCACATGCTTTTAATGATTCATTATATTTTATGACAGCTATATGTATGTTTATTTCCGGCATTTTAAAAGGCATTGCCCTTTTTACAGTACAATGTACATGTACATGGTAGGTATACAAATAATTTTTTGGACACATCTCTCATTTGTTAGAAACAAATTTGTTATTAATGTATTATTTTATCACTTTATCGATACTGTATGTCAGCATTTGTGAAAATAGACATTTTCCTTTATAAAGACTCCCATTTCTCTTTACAATACTTATGCCAATCAAGAGGATGCAAGATGCAAGTAAGGAAAGCAATGAACAAAAAAAACATTTGTCCCGTTATAAGTACTGGTACAAATTACGTGTGTGTCATAATTTAATACTGTAAACAAGGCAGCATATATTTCCTTGTCCTGTTCCTTTCAGAAGCTGCTAATTCCAAGAAATAATCATTTTGTGACAACAAGTACAAGTGTGTACACTACAGGGAAAAAGAAACTTGGCATGATTTTGCGGGATGCGCATTTTCCCGTTAGGCACTTTTTGATCAAAACACGATGCAATCTCGAAGCAATCACGATGCAATCCCGTTATTTTTAGGCCACTTCAAAATGGATAACGGGATTTTCAACCCGCAAGATCGATATTTCAACACGCTATCAACCCGATAGAAAATCCTTAATTCCCGATAGACAGCGGGCCACTGCTAGCGCGCGCATCAAACGCGTCCCCGATAGAAATCCATGTGCGCAGCTCTTGACCGAGTGACCCAGTTATAGTTATAGTTACGTCTTTGGCTTAAAGGACGAGTAGATTCTCTTTCCAATGTTTATTTACGGTGCTAGCTCCATGATTTATTTTCCAGTGTTTGTTATCAATGACTTCTTCCGTTTAAAGGACGATTAGATAATCCTTTTTTATCTTTCATTTTTATCTTTTCTGTAATTTTATAAAACTTTAATCAGGTACGTATTTCATTCAAACAACGAGTATTTTCATCATTTTCTGTTCATTACGTGTTTTTTTTATTTCATCATGTCTTTTATAAAAGATTCGCTTTCCATCATTTACTGTTCATTGTTGTTGTTTTTAATCAGTAATAATTCGTTCATTTAAAGGACGAGTAGATTTGCTAACCATCATTTTGTGTTCATCAATTCTGTGTTTTTTTTTATTTCATCATCACTTACGTCTTTTATTAAAAGATTCGCTTTCGGCCATTTCCTGTTCATAAATTCTGTATTTCTTATTTTATCAGTTAGTCGTTCATTTAAAGAACGAGTAGATTTGCTTACCATCATTTTTCTGTTCATTCTTTTTTCCCATTTAATCAGTTACGACTTTCATTCAAGGACGAGTATAATTCAGTTTTGAGTTTTATTATGGAGTTATGAAATAGAGATTGTAACAGAATTAATCGTAGTTATAGAAATTTGAATAAAAACACAACCTTTGAGATACGAAATCCATATTAAGAATGGAACAGAGATGGCTATATTTGCTAACCATCATTTTTTGTTCATCAATTCTTTGTTGTTATTTTCATCACTTACGACTTTTAATCAAAGAAGATTTACTTTCCATAATTCCATTATTTTCTGTTCATTAATTTTGTATTTTTTTTATTTTATCAGTTACGTCTACATACGTCGTTCATCTAAAGGACAAGTGAGATTCGTCTCCCATAATTTTCTGTTCGTCAGTTATGTGTATTTTTTTTATTTCATCACTTACGTCTTTTATTCGAGGAAGATTTGCTTTCCATCATTTTCTGTTCAATGTTTTTTTTAATCCGTAATACGTCGTTCATTTAAAGGACGAGAAGATTTGCTAACCATCATTTTCTGTTCATCAATTCTGTTTTTTTTTTATTTCATCACTTACGTCTTTTGTTAAAAGATTCGCTTTCCGCCATTTTCTGTTCATAAATTCTGTATTTCTTATTTTATCAGTTACGTCGTTCATTTAAAGAGCGAGTAGATTTGCTTGCCGTCATTTTTCTGTTCATTCTCTTTTTTTTTCATTTAATCGGTTACAACGTTCATTTAAAGGACGAGTATTATTCAGTTTTGAGTTTTATTTATGGAGTTATGAAATAGAGATTTAGAATCAAGTTATTGTAACGGAATTAAACATATAGTTATACTTAAATAAAAAAACAACCTTTGAGATACGAAATCCATATTAAGAATGGAACAGAGATGACTATATTTGCTAACCATCATGTTTTTGTTAATCAATTCTGTGTTATTTTCATCACTTACGACTTTTAATCAAAGAAGATTCACTTTCCATAATCCCATTATTTTCTGTTCATTAATTCTGTATTTTTTTTATTTTATCAGTTACGTCTGTACATCGTTCATCTAAAGGACAAGTGAGATTCGTCTCCCATAATTTCTGTTCGTCAATTATGTGTTTTTTTTATTTCATCACTTTTACGTCTTTTATTCGAGGAAGATTTGCTTTCCATCATTGTTCGTTGTTTTTTTAATCCGTAATACGTCGTTCATTTACAGGACGAGAAGATTTGCTCACAATCATTTTCTGTTCATCAATTCTGTTTTTTTTTATTTCATCACTTACGTCTTTTGTTAAAAGATCCGCTTTCCGCCATTTTCTGTTCATAAATTCTGTATTTCTTATTTTATCCGTTACGTCGTTCATTTACAGAGCGAGTAGATTTGCTTGCCATCATTTTTCTGTTCATGCTTTTTTTCATTTAATCGGTTACAACGTTCATTCAAAGGACGAGTATTATTCAGTTTTGAGTTTTATGGAGTTATGAATTAGAGATTTAGAATCAAGTTATTGTAACGGAATTAATCATATAGTTATAGAATAACTTAAATAAAAAACACAACCTTTGAGATACGAAATCTATTAAGAATTGAACAGAGATGACTATATTGGCTAACCATCATTTTTTGTTTATCAATTCTGCATGTGTTTATTTTCATCACTAACGACTTTTAATCAAAGAAGATTCACTCTCAATCATTTTTCTGTTCAATTCTGTATTTTTATTTTATCAGTTACATCGTCATTGCAAGAACAAATTTATTCCCTTTCCATCATTTTTTTAGTCCCAAAAATTATGTGTTTTAATTGTTTCATCTGTTACGTCTAAGCTTTTATTCATAGAAACGCTTTCCATCATTTTTCTGTTCAACAATTCTGTATTTTTATTTTATCAGTTACATCGTTTAATTCCAAGAACCAATAGATCCCCTTTCCATCATTTTTCTCTTCATCAATTATGTTTTTTCATCAGTTACGTCAAAGAACGAATAGATTCGCTTTCCATCATTTTTCTGTTCATCAGCAACTCTTTTTTTATATTTAATCAGTTACTTTGTTTATCCGAAGGAGGGATGGATTCGCATTTTCTGTTCATCAATTCTATGTTTGTTTGTTTTTTCAGCTACGCCTTTCATTCAAAGAACATGTAGATTTGCCTGACATCATTTTCTGTTCAATTCTGTTTTTTTAATCACTTGTATCCATGGTTCATTCAAAGAATGAGTAGTTTTATTTTCCATCATTTTTCTATTCATCAAGACAGACATTGTACCTTAATTCTTAAGAGGATTTGAATAGTAAATGGAAATGTTCAAAACAAATTGTCAAAGCCTTCATTTTCTGAAAATAATAAATTGTTTAAAATAACGTGATAAGTAATTTTCCTATATTTCCAAATTTTCACAACATAATGAAGCACATGCACTATCAGTAGATTTTATTTTCAAGAGACCAAACATTTTTATGGAAAGAGGGGTGCGATATTCCAAAGCTGGTGTCATATCGTAAAAAAAAATTGTAATAGGCCTATTTGTATTTTGGTGTATTTTTTCGGGGGTGGAAGTCTGATTGATTTTTAAAATATTTATGTATTTGATATGATGAGTGTTCAGTCATATCCATTGGCATTGCGGCATAGACCCCAACCGCCCTTCAAAGCATTATCTTTTGTGCGAATAAATCTTTCATCCACCCAACTAATGTATAGTGAGTGGAATATAATGTGTACAACTTGTTATAAAGTTTTGTATATTTTTCTAACAACTGCGGATCGAATGCTGAGAGAGAAGAATATTGGGGATAATGGGAAATAAAATGCAGAATCGTGTGCAGGACACGGAGAAGATGACAAAAAGGACAACTCCATATTCCGTATCCGTCCGACCGGGACATTCATGAAATTTTCTGTCCCTGATTTCTTTTACTTTTGACAGTCTGAGCACTGCAAAAACTGCGGTGTTAATTCAACACCAGTCTGGAATCTATATGACCACACTAGAGAGGTGTTAAAAAAAACATCGGTTTGGTTTTGGACAAATTCCAAATATGCGTTTATACAACACCAATTACTATTAATAAATCATCGATTTAAATTAAAGCCGGTGTTTCAACACTTCTTTTGTGTGGTCATATATTCCAGACTGTTGTTCAATAAACACCGCAGTTTTTGCAGTGTGGTCAGTTTATGAAAATGAAGTAAAACTTGAGAAAAAAAAAAAGGGAATCGGACGTACAAAAAGGTTGATAATTTTTTGGAATTGTCCAAAAGGAAGGGAAATAAGAAAGGACCAGGTTCAGGACATGGCTAAGAAGTCGAAGAAAATTATAAGGAAAATAAAAAAAGGAATAAACTACAAAAGAGGAGGAAGAAAATATTTCGCTCTGTGCAATGGCCTCAATCAAAATGAACGTCTCTTTTATTGCCGTAAACATGGTAAATGCGTTTGTTTCCAAACAATTTTGTTTTGGTGCCTTCTTCAAGATCTCAAGTCGTAACGAAACTCATTTGAAAAAAAAATATTTTAGAAAAGGCAAGTACAACTCGTATCTTTCAAATGTTAGGGATGATTTCACGTCGTATAACATATTTTTGTGATATTTTTACCTCACAACTCTTTACGAATACGAACCTTCAACAATTCTTAGATTATCATTTCTTATACCTCTTTACCATGCCGTGTGCTCCAAGATCCAATCGAATTTCGTATTATTTCGAAAGTGAAGTATCCGATTTTACGTTATAAATCATATCGATATGATATGATTTATACTTCAATACATTTTACGAATCCATATGTTGAAAACCTTCAACAATATTTCTAGATTATTCATACTTTTTATCAAGCCAGGGCGCTCCAATATCCAAGCGAAACTCGTATCTTTCAAAAGCTAATAATGATTTTTTAACTCCAAATTCTTTACGAATATGTTAAGAACCTTCAACAATTTTACATTATCATTTTCATATAATTTGATCTGGCTAAGGTGCTCCAATATCCAAGCGAAACTCGTAGCTTTCGAAAGCTAAGAAAAATTATTTTACGTCATAGATCACATGGATATGATTACTTTCTTCCTTAAAACTTTTTACGAATAATTATGTCAAGAACCTTCAACAAAATTAATAGATTATCAATCATTTTCATACGCTTTAATCAGACCAAGGAGCTCCAATATCCAAGCGCAACTCGTATCTTTCAAATGCTGAGTATGATAATTTCATGTCATAAATCATAGCTGACATGATTACGTCATAACTCTTAGGAATAAAGAACCCTCAACAATTACTAGATTATACCTTTTTATCAGGGTCTGTGCTCCAAGATCGAAGCGAAACTCATATATTTCGGAAGTAAATTTGAGTGATTTTACGTCATGAATCATATCGATATGATTATATTTTAACCTCAAAACTCTTTACGAATTTGTTAAGAACCTACAATTATTTTTAGATCATTAATTTCAAGTCGTAAATGGGTGATTTCAAGTTCGGTGTTGACCTTTTGGTGTTGGTGTATGGTCAATTTTTACACGATTATAACACCAAACATAAAATGAAGATGGTCCCGAAAAGTCAATCACTAGTTGTTGAGATGACAATAATGTGATCTGAATCAGTTATGCAAACTTGAATAAGTTTTAGAGTTAGGGGAAGCAATCAAAATTTCAACACCAACACCATCAGGGCCGACACCGGACTTGAAATATCTCAATCAGATGATTTCCATTTCATAACTCTTTACAAATATATTAAGGAACTTCAACCATTTTATAGATTATCATTTTATACCGGTTTGTGTCACGCCGGGATATCTCTATTAATCCGAAAATGCGTCTTTAATATTTCTTATCGGAGAACATAAATTCTGTTCAAAATGTAAATGGACATTATCTGAAATTGTGAAAGCCTCAAGACAATCTTAAAACATGTCCCGCCTTAAAATCATGAATAAGAAGGGTTTCCTCTTTACTAAAATAAAATAAACACATTCGGATATTCAATGAATGATCTGTGAACGAAACACGCAATATTCATGTCAGAGTAAAAATGAATTAGCAATGAAAGTCGTCAATACAGTTACATTTCCACTTCAATCGTTTTTGTTCAGTTTCGCGCAAGGATGATCATTCCCTTTAAAATCATTTCCTGTTGTTGTCTCGCCTTTTAAAAGGTGAGCGCGCATGTCTTGAAACTAGCTTGCGCATACATCTATCGAGCAAAAACGCGCGTCAAACCAACGGGATCTCGGTGGAAGCATGGAAATCACGTTAGAAGCGGGGATGAAAATCACGACCGCGCACGATAAAATCACGACCGAGCACGCTAGAATTTGCGTCTCAGTTTTGAGTTTCCCGCTACAAATCCGTTCAAATCCCGTTAGACCATCCCGCACATTTGCTAGCGTGTTTCACGATCCCGAATGCCAAGTTTCTTTTTCCCTGTAGTGTACATGTTTAATACTTGGTTTTGCTCTAAATAGCCTGCAGTGAACATTAATTCTTTTGGGGTATTCTTTTTAAATGTGCTTTGCATGGAAGGTGTTCTACTAACTTCTCATAATATAATTTTTCATTAAAATATAAGTGGCCCATTTCATAAAGAATTGCAGCCATAAACTTAATCATTATTTGAAACTACCATGCTTATCTTGATTGTGATTGGCTGCTGAGCCCTGTTACCATGGTACTTGCCATAATGGCAAATTTACTAAAGTCTTAATTTAATTAAACGGGAAGTTCAACCCGATTATTAACCTGACAATTATTATTGTCATGCTTGTGCATCAAAAATATTGCACAATAGACAAGATTCATATTTTATAAATTTGATTCTTGGCAAACATTGAAACAGGTTATCATCAAAACAGTTCTTAATTCACAGAGGATGGGCGAAAAGAGAAAGAGCCATGTTGCAGAATTGCCCAATGCATTCTGAAAAGTAGCCTCCAATTATTTTTTGCATGCTTGAATGGGTTTTACATATTGATTTGTAATATGATTATGAATGAAAAATATTTATAGTGCTCCTCTAAATTCTGTGGGAAATTAACATGGAAACATTGATTTTTCTCACATACGGCCAAGGCCCATAAGGTTTTGCGCAAAGGGACTTGTCACCCCAACAGTCTTGTTCATACGCAGGAAGTGATTGGGAAGTACGGGTTATTGGAAAGGATAGTAAATTGAAAGTTCATGAGCTGAAAAGTTGGGTAATCCAGACACTTACATCTTGAGAGGAAGTTCTCCACATTCTTGCTTTTCCGTAATGCTGGAATGCCGCAGTCTCGTGTTAAGGCACATAGAGAATCCTGCATATGAGAGAAAGAGAAGAGAGAAACAAAGATTAGTTTTATATGGGTAAATAATAATTAATAATGCATTTGTTTGTAAACTTTTTTGCATCACATACAACATCGTCAATGTTTTCAAACATGACCAAAGTCTTCCCTGCTGGCACATCAGGATCCGTTGATGACTTCTACTCCAAGGTATACTGTCTCTGACTTTGTCAGAAGATACATTTCTTCCAGGAAAATGAAAGATCATTCCGGAAGGTACATGTATTCCATATTGCTAGTGTCTCAAAAACTGGTTAAAGGCCTGTTCACACCGCCCGAGCGTTGTTGGAGCAGTTGTGGAGCGGAGAGAAAAAAATCATCACCCCTCGCTACCATTCACCATTTTCAATTTCGATTGGTTTTCGATTTTTTCCCTGATTTTTCCCCCAATTTTGTGAGCGAAATTCGGCCCTCTTTCCCTAACGCTCCACGACCGCTCCAACAACGCTCTGGCAGTGTGACCATGCCTTAAGTATGTTCTGAATGATTGTGACATGATTGTGTCAGGTTGATGAGTTCTACGCCACTATATTTCCCTTTCCAACTTTGTCTGGAAGATACATGGATTACATTTCTTCAAGGAAAGTAAGAGTTCACATTCTGGAAGGTAAGTGTCAGAAATTAATTCTGATATCACTAACACCTACAAAAAAAAATCCTAATGATCATGCATTGATATGTGATGTTGAAGACTTCTGCAATCATAGCAATGCAGCTCTTCTCAGCTATCAAATATAAATTTGTAAGTTTTTCTTTAGCTCAAGTGGCATGATTGAAGATTGGCAGGTGATCGCCGATTACTGTAGAATCGAATCAAATCAGGAACCGCTTTTGAAATCTATTAGATGTCGTAACTTTAAACGTATCCTAAATACATTGTATAATACATATTAAGTATTTTGCAATAACGCAATAGGCTCCCTTTGACATGACAGAAATCACAACAAAGATACAAATAGATCTTGCTGCATTTGATCCTGTCATCACAGTTAATTAATATGTCAATATTACATCAAGGACTAATAGTCACTCTCCTACTTTGAAATCTGTGGTCTGGGGCCCCTCGCCGATCTGTCATATGAATAATGAAAAATGGGACAGTGTTTATTTATCAATCCATTTGAGAGAGAGAAGGGAACAGTTGTATCAGAAGCCACTGCGGTTTGGAGGAATAACCTTGTGAACTTGCATGTGTCGGCACAATGTTTTCAGTTGAAACACCACAAAGCACAAGTGCATGCGCAGCGTACAAGTATGTACAAATAAACTTTACGAGTAATGCCTAGTACGTTAAAGCTTTGTGATACAAGCCCTGTGATCTTCTGTTACAACTGATTAGAAACCAGAAGCAAAAGTTGGTTATGCTATTCCACGAAGAAAAGCTTTGACGATTAGTCAGTGATTTCCCGTTGAATAATTCAGCTTCGTGGCATGAGGAAGTTTTCACTACACATTCCCAAAACAGAACTCTATATTCTAGAAACCAGCTGGAGACTTACCCCAGCTGAGACGCCGAGACGCTGCTCAAGATGTCAGGAATTTTTTTTGGTGATGCTCTATCACTAAAAAATACCATATTTCAATACAGACTGCGATTTGCCCATTGTGTACTACAACTCAATTTTCAATTAATTAAAAGGTACAAACAAACTTTAGGACTGGAGCTGGGGGCACCATTTTTTACATACAAGTAGCAAATACAAGGATTGATTATCATACCAACAAGACAAGAGACTAATAAAAAAATTGTTGCTACATGTATGTTCATGTACACATGACTTTTTGTATAGCACTACATGTACACGTACATGTAGCAGTCTTTAATCATTCATTGAAATGCGATACCAGGAAAAATTTCCCCCAGTAGTGGTATTCTTCTGTGAAAATTGATTTAGAAAGTCTTGAGATGAAGCTAAAGGAACACCGACAGACAATTGATAGGTGTGTCACTGTAAATACACGCTCCATATCATCATTGTGCTGGAATGCAGTTTGTACCACAAGAACTATACCCAATAGTTACATCAAGGCTCCACACTAACTTTTTTTCTTGGTGGCCCAAACAATCTACCAAAATCATCAATTTCATATTTTTGGTGGCCCTAAAACAATAGAAAACATTACAATTTATCAAAACTTTGGTAGCCCAACCAGGCCACCAAGTGTTGGCTTTTACAAAATTTTGGTGGCCAGACTCTCATTTTTGGTTGCCCCAGGCCACTGCTAATGTCGAGCCCTGTTTACATGTACATCAGGGCAGGGAATTATAAGACTGTTCACACGTCACAAAAAACATCAATGTCTGTGGGTCAAAAGTATGATTGTTCATATATCATAGTAAATAAAATCTGGCTATTAGTATTAATAGTCTAATAATACATTTAAAACAACTGCATAAGTCCTCAATAATGATATTGACATTCCAGTGCCTTGTAGCATAAAGAGATGCAATCAATTGAAAATGTCTCAAATTGGCTTGTCAAAGCAAATTGGTATTGATATTATAGAAGTGCTATTGCTCAGTTAGAAATCTAAAATTGCATTTTGATAGAATTCCTGGTTGCATGTGTGTCTGTGCGGTACCTACATGTACTACTTTCAAGAAAAAAGCTTACTGTAGTTGGATCAAGTTCAGGAATACAATAAATGCATGAGCTTTTGTGCACTAATACCTTATCCCCACCGTCAAGATTTGCACAATTGATTGAAACCATTGTCTAATAAATGTAGCGATCGTTTCAGATCTTGAAGTTGGGGTCAATTGTGGCAATCATGATTGTAAAAAAAAGAAATAAAAGATGGCTTACAAAATGTTCACGATCAATTACAAAAGGCCGATAAGATTCCATATCAATGGGAACAAGCCTATAAGGTACAAAGAAAGGTTTTGAAGTAAAAATTAAAGTTTGTGAAACAGCCCCAAATAAAGTGAGTTTCTACGGTTCAGCAAAGCAAAGGACATAAAAACAAATCGTAACTTTATTAAAATAGTCTTTCATTTATCAGTATTGAAAGGAGTTCACAATCCCTTTTTGAACGAGAAACATAACAATGTTGGTAGCATGACAGAACACAAGGTAAAACACAAGGTGACAATGAAATGCCTTTGAAAGCCAGAGTACACTCTAGGTTAAGGTCAGGCTACAAAACAAACTCTCTATTTAACCGCTGCAATAAGTTTAGGCACAACAGTTTGTAAACTGAGAAAAAAAAAATCTGTGCAAATTGCAATGTGGTTGAATATTGTCGGCCCTACATGTACACTGTACCTGTACATACTGTACATTCATGGATTATTGTATTAGTACAAGCTACATGTACATGTGCATAACTGTATGTATTGGTGTAAAAAGAATTATTTTATAGAACCTATGAATATTGCTATATTGCTACATGTATGTGTTCAAGAATGTGATACTGTTCGCACTGTATCATGTATATAGCCATCCTGCATTATTAACTGCACATGCAGAAGGAAATTGCCACTCTCCCAAGAAAGATTGGATCAATAATCTTTCATCAATGTAGTATCATTCCTTCTTGACAAAAACTCTGTTGATTCATTGTAATTTGTTCTGGTCAATTTGTCCTGCATCTGGTGATACAGGTAATGGGACGATTGAGTGATGCCCATTCCTTCAGAGCCAGCTCCCAGAGAGGACAACAAATAGAGGAATTTTGTGACAGCTTTATTGCCATTGCAGATGTCACAGAAAGCATCTGCAGTATCGATCAAGCGTTGCCAGTGATACTCCAAAAGACATTTGTTTTATATTTCACTTCAAAGGCAATACTGTTTGGAAACATTTAAGAATAATGAGATACATGTACATGTACGTGCTGCTGTAAGATGTGCATACTGTACATACATGTATATATGAGTTTTAACACAAAAAACACCTTGTATAGTGTAAAAAGTGCTTCATTTACATTCATTATGAGCATTTATTTTTTACTGAGGACCAATAAATTTCTAAACATCCTTTCAATGTGGCATGTCAAAAGCATGTAGGCCTATGTACACATGGGGCTTTAACATGTGAATGCTGATTAATGTTAATGTGTGCAACTGATTTTTTCAACATTAAAGGTGGTATAAAAGAAACCATAGTCATGAAGAGTTCCTGAGAAAGCTCCCATTTCCAAGAATGTGATTAATTATGGCCTATCCTGGATTTTGCTGCACTAATGTTCTGCATTAAAACGTACATGATGTGGTTTTTCTTTCATACAGACATAAACTACTTTCACTTTTATTACACAAAATACCCACTCAGGTGACAATGTAATATAACTTATAAACCAGAAATGATCTCCGTAGCCCAATTGTAGCTCTGCTAGATACATGTACCGTATCTCTATTAAAAGTTTTGTACATCTACTTGTTGTACACAAGAACATGTAAATGGGAGGGTGAATGTCAAACATTCGTAATGTTGCACACCTACCGTCCAAAATGTACTGTTTCACGTCTTGACATCATTATACGATTCAATTAATACTGCACTTTATTAGTAAATATTATGCAAGTGCACCTAATGAAGACTTGGTCTACGAAAATGATGTAGTGGTGGTCACTCACTTCCCTTTTGTAATATACATGTAAAGAACAAAAAAAAAACAAATGATCCACGCAGAGAAGTGGACTGGGAATTCTAACCCCCATTTCCCTGGTCAATGCATAAATTCACTTTCAAACTTTAATGTTTGAAGCATTTATAGACAGACTCTCATGTATTGTAATTTATGTAACCTTGCAGGGGCCGTGGAACAATTTTCAAAAGTGGGGAGGGGGCTGACCATGCAAAAAATCACAATCATATGGTCATTTTTACGTTTTTGTACATGGTTTTGGAAAAAGTTGGGGCTGAAGCCCCCCCCCCCCCCCGCTTCTGCGGCCCCTGACTTGTGTGCAGAATTGTCCAAGTGCAGCAATTGGGACCTTTATATCATACACAGTAGACGTACATGACAAGAACATGAGGAATCTACAGTGCATGCCAAGTTCAGCCTGGCTGGTTGGACCAGGAGGGAGCCTGCATTTAATTACCAACACTTGTCACCGATACCTCAAGCTCTACTCATCAATCTTATCCCCCATGATCATCATCCTCCTCTCAAAACATTCAAGACCCTGTTTGCATTGAACCTCAACGATAACATTCTCTAGAAACATCATTCATTCTCAATACATTATAAAGGGTGGCAATACTGTACTACATGTATGTATCTACATGTACGTAGCTGGGCTACTACACTCTCTTTCTCCACTTTTCCTACTCTTTTTTTTTTGGGGGGGGGGGGTTGGGATGGGTGTTAGTTTTTTTAATTCTTTTAATATCACTCCATAGTGGAATACCTACATGTACACTGTACATGTAAACATTAAATCTTTAAATACATTGGGGTGATTTCAGTATGGTGTTGGCCTTGGTGTTGAAATTTGGATTGTTTCCCCTAGCTCCAAAACTTATTCAGAGAACATTAAAAACTGATCCAGATCACATTATTGACAATGTATCTCTTACATGTATAGCTAGTGAGTGACTTTTCAGGACCATCTTCATTTTATGTTTAGAGAATTTAATCGCTTAACAAGTGGAATGCCTCTGGCCGTCTCACCTGCATCACGCGGTTCAATATAGCAGCAGTGCTGACTTTGAATACTACTCTAACTCGCACAAGATGTTCAGTGATACATGGTTACTCTTATGTCCACTTTTTATGAACTAGACCAATAAACTTACAGAGATTCACCAAAAAACCCCAACGTGGCCAAAGTTCATTGACCTTACATGACCTTTGACCTTGATCATGTGACCTGAAACTCAAACAGGATATTCAGTGATACTTGATTACTCTTATGTACAAGTTTCATGAATCAGATCCATAAACTTTCAAAGTTATGATGGTTATTCAACAGATACACCCAATTCGGCCAAAGTTCATTGACCTTTGACCTTGGTCATGTGACCTGAAACGTGCACAGGATGTTCAGTGATACTTGATTACTCTAATGTCCAAGTTTAATGAACTAGACCAATAAACTATCAAAGTTATGATGGTAATTCAACAGATACCCCTGATTCGGCCAAAGTTCATTGACCCTAAATGACCTTTGACCTTAATCATGAGACCTAAAACTTGCACAAAATTTTCAGTGATGCTTGATTACTATTATGTCCAAGTTTCATGAATCAGATCCATAAACTTTCAAAGTTATGATGGGAATTCAACAGATATCCCCAATTCGGCCAAAGTTCATTGACCCTAAATGACCTTTGACCTTGGTCATGTGACGTGAAACTCATGCAGGATGTTCAGTGATACTTGATTAACCTTATGTCCAAGTTTCATGAACTAGGTCCATATATTTTCTAAGTTATGATGACATTTCAAAAACTTAACCACAGGTTAAGATTTCGATGTTGATTCCTCCAACATGGTCTAAGTTCATTGACCCTAAATGACCTTTGACCTTGGTCATGTGACATGAAACTCTAATAGGATGTTCAGTAATACTTGATTAACCTTATGGCCAAGTTTCATGAACTAGGTCCATATACTTTCTAAGTTATGATGTCATTTCAAAAACTTAACCTCAGGTTAAGATTTGATGTTGACGCCGCCGCCGCCGCCGTCGCCGTCGGAAAAGCGGCGCCTATAGTCTCACTTTGCTTCGCAGGTGAGACAAAAAATTGACCTAACACCACCAGCAACATTAAAAGGTCAACACTGAACTTGAAATCACCAATTGACTCTGATTTATGTGGTAAGTCGGAAAATGTCATGATTAATGCAAATTTTTGTGAAAACTAATAACAATTTGCGAATGTGTCGGGGTTTTTTTTATCAAAGGGCTGATGGACAGAAAAAAAATACATGTAGATTGATAATGGATTCATTGCAGTTGTATCTACATGTATTCAATGTATCTTTGTGTCTTCTCTTATCTCTTTGATCTGTTTGTAATTTAGCATTGTCACTGATACATCATCTCTATCATCAATCTAAATCCAAACTGATCATTCTCATCTCCTTTACAGACATTCAGCTAGGACTGTTTGCACTGAACTGAATCTACAATGTAACGATGTCATAGAGACCGTTCTCATCACGCTTTCTAAAACTAGTTTACTGGAAACCGATTCAGGAAACCACTTTGGAAGATCGCTTTGCTAGCGTTCCCACTTGATCACACGAAAATGGTTTCCAAAATCACTTCACGTAAAGCGCTCTTGTTGCTATGGAAACACTCTCAGTGGGGTGACACGTTTCGCGCAAAATTCGAAACCGCAGCATAGGCATTCTACACCTATCGTGTGGAGTAGCGCGATCAAAATGTGCGAAGATCGCTTCCCGAAGAACGGTTGTGTCCTCACGCTAAAACTAGTTTAACGAGGCAAAGCGATCTTGAAAACTACATCGCGAGGTGGTTTTCCAAAGTGGTTTGGAAGATCGCTTCCAAGACCGCTTTGACCGTTCTCACTACGTGTTTAAACTAGTTTCCACTATTAAAAACTAGTTTTAGGAACGTAGTGAGAACAGCCTCATAATTCCAGTCACATCTTTCCAATTGCAGCCATGGGTGATGTTCCAGAGAGTGGTGTGTGCAATCTATGTTACACATGACTTTACCACTTGAAAACATCCTTATTACTACATGTAATGATGCATTCATAATTTTTTTTACATGTACTGTAAGAGAGTGATATCAAATAGAGTATAACTACATGTACAATACCAAAGTATCTACTTGAAAAAAAAAAGATAGAAAAAAACTAGATCACATACATGTACGTGTACAATGTACAGTAATGTACAATTTGAACAATTTAACTGTAATTACAGTATCTCTGTAAAGTGCATTCACAATTGCACATGAAGTATGATAGAACAAGGATATAGCAAAGGACAACATTTTTCATGAAATTTGTCATCATAATAAATGAAGGCCAAAGTACATGTACATGTGCATGTACAGTGCATTGTCCTCTGATAATGACACATATTTTTATCACTTTTTAAATAAAAAATCTATAGTTCAGGCTTCAGGGAAATCAAATGTATGCAGAAAAATCAGAAGAAATTAGCTGTAGGGGAAGGCGGGGTAAGTTGTGACAGTTTTTGCTTTTTGCATGTTAGAATTGATATGATTAAAGATGTTGTCGTAATAAGTACCTTGCCTTGAAATTTAATTCTTCTGAAATATTTTCCACCTATATATAACTTTCTATCCCCACACTGAAAGTCATCGTGACCTTTGAAAAAAACGATGTCAAATGGCTCAACTTGCCCCATATACGGGGTAAGTTTGAGCCACCTTCTGGGGTAAGTTGAGCCACAAAAACTATGTACAAAATGTATGAGGGGAGAACTAGCATGTCAATTTTTTGTTTAAAGTCATTTCACTTGCTAATTCTCTATAAATACTAACATCCTTTAAAAGGAAAAGAGCAGTCATGTAAATTTGCTCCTTTCAGCCAGCACTTCAATCGACTTTTATGGTTTGTTTGTTTTTTAAGATACATTACCATAGGAATTACCATGGCTCAACTTGCCCCATGCTGTTTGGCTCAACTTACCCCAGTCCGAACTTAGTGCGATAATTTTGTATCCACACATTTATTATGCATCCATCATATAAAATACTATGACAAGAATGAAGATCCATACCTGGACTAATAATGTTGCTATCATGTATTTATTATATTTAAAGAAGTGTGTGTTTATAAAGCACTCATCTATTTCACACTCTTTTTTACTTTTTTGGCTGAAATTCATATTTTTCCCTCTAAAAAACTACTTTTTGTTTCAAAGTTGAAAACAATGTGGTGGGTTTAGGGGTTATGCTATGGGTCATCAATACATGACACCACCACAATGTCTGACTCATTCATTATTGGCCTGGGGCTGGTGGCTCAACTTGCCCCTATGCTCAACTTACCCCGCCTTCCCCTACTCTTATTAGCCAGTAACAATTGTTTCATTGGTTATAATTACTGAAGACATTTCAATGCACAACTTTATGCTTCCACATGCATGTATCATACTGTATGGTAAATTGCCAATACGTCTACTGCCAACTCGTCCATTCATCACATGGTATAATGTCATTCCTTCCATCAACATTTTGGCTAACAACCTTTTGGTCCAATCATCACATTGTCAATGACCATTTTGTCTAATAACCAGTTGGTCTAATATCCATTTAAATTTCATTCATTTTGCACAATATAACATTTAGTCCAAATAGACCAAATGGTATATGGACTAAAATACTAAATGGCTATTGGACCAACTGGTTTTTTAGACGGAATGGCATTAGACTAAATGAAAGACCGCCATGTGATGAGTGGACGAACTGATGGTAGGCCAAATGATAGTAGACGAGTTGGCAATTGGAAGAATTGGCATGAGACGAATTAGAAATAAATCATACTGTACAGCATTTTCATGATAAAATAGCTCAATTATATTTTAGTATTTTGCAGACTCCATTCTAACTATCAGACACATGAATACCAGACTTCCCCACATGAACATTCACAGACATCCTGGTTTATACATTCTAGGTCCAGATGTCATCAAAATACAGAACAGATGGTTTTTGGACAACATATGTACTACACACATTACCAAATCTTTGTACCACATGTCATGTACAATTAATGGCGAATTGATAAAAACATCACTTTCTCAATTACTTCTAAAAAAAATATTGAATGCTCCATTTTTTTTACAGATTTGACAATAAGGAACAACTTGACTGAACCATGTAAACAATGCTAATATTTCTAATTCCACATGTTCAGGGAGGAATTACTCATTGTTTCACTTGACAATGAGAAAATTAGAATGTTATAATGAAATATAATAAAATGAAAAGGAATATTGAGTGGAGGATGTCATCAGTCTCCCCATTTGCATACCTACCAGGATGTGCATTTTGGTTTTGTGAAATCAAAAGGGTAACTTTATAAAATAAAATGTCATAACTTTCTTACATCTGATTTTGATGAAATTTTCAGTGTTATGCTTGTTTAATTTTTCTCTTTATTCAAATCAACTTTTTGCATGGGTGAACTTGTCCTTTAACATACAGTGTATAGTCAATAGGAACAGATACAAAGAGCAGACAGAGATAGGAGAGGGTATTATTTTGAGGATGAAGATAACTTCGGTTGGGGACAGATGAAAGAGGACAATCATAACTTGATAATGCCTAGATAAATAATTAGGATGGGTGATATAAGGGCAGAGACAGTTATAGGGTAGACTGGAGGATAAACAGAGAAACAGACAGGGGTATATACAGCTGAAATGATAAACAGAGACTGAAGGATAATACTTCAGTTCAGTCAGAATAGTAGTGGCAGCAAACAATTATTTCATGAGAAAGTCTTCAAAGTCTAAATGCTACATGTACCATATTATCATAGATCTGATTCTGGTACACACAACATTGAAATAAACTTTATAGATTTTTAAATATGGAATCCTGATATCTAAAATCCGATAATTCTGATGATCATTAACACAAAAGGGCATATGTGGGACAGTGAATTAACATTGGAAAAATACCCTACATTTCATGGACTTCTACACTTATTTTGCTCATTTCTCAGCAATTACACATTACTATTATTATTATTACTTGTTATTTGTACTGCGCTTTTCCCATTAGGCCCAAAGCGCTTACAATGAATAAGATGTAATATTCTAAAAACTACAAAGTATTAAAGAGATGAGTTTTTAATAACTTTTTGAAGATTGCTAATGATGGAGACTGTCTAATTATTAGTGGCAGGTTGTTCCAGGATTTTGAGGCCGACACCGTAAAGGTTCTATCACCAGCTAATGTACGAGTTAATGAATATTGGTCAGTTTGGAGTAGGATTTGCTGGTAAGACAGTACATAAGTAGCAATAGGTGGTACATGTACGTACATGTAGGCCCAACTTCATCAGCCTGATTTCCAAATTATTCTGCTATTTCTGACCCAGCATACATGTACATGTAAGTATTATAACAATCAAAGTCTGTTACAAAAAAAGATACAATTCAACAGTAACTAACACTGATGGTAACAATGCTAATCAGCCAATTGAAAGGAATGGATTACATGGAAGTTATTACTACATGTAGATGGCAAAGTGACTATAATAATTAAAAACAATGTTATGCAATGGGGCCCAAAAACAATCTGACTTTATAAAAAGCAAAAGACAAAGCAATTTCAATCAGCGCGCAGTATCATTTGTATTCAAATTACAAAACAATTCGAAAAAAATGAAAATATGACACTAGTTGGTGAATTATCCAGATGTCTTTTATTTGATTTTAATCATAAAATGATGTCAAATCAATGTAATAATGCAAACTTTAAATACAAACAGTACATGTAGGACTATACACTTACTGAACACTATAGGCTTGGGATACAGTAAATTGTATAAAATGAGGGCCAGGGAGAAACAAAAATAAATCTTACTTGAGTTGAAATCAAAAGCAACAAACACAAAAATCAGAAAGTAGGCCACAGAGGTAGAACAGATCAAGAAATATAGGAGTAGTGTGAGGATAGAGACTTTAACGAGGTCATGCATTCTTGACATGGTTTAAAAGTTCAAATGCATCAATATACATGTACATGTACATGTACCAACTTCACAAGCTGCATGATGTGTACACAGATCAAATAGGACTCTTCTTTACAACTCTATAGGGCCGTCTGCACCATCCCAAATTTTCAAATTAGCACGCTATATCTGATCCGGCAAATTATCCCGAACTGAACAATCTCGAGATTATTTGCAATGAAGACGCAATTATCGCGCTAGTTCATAGGATTAATCTCGAGATTGCAATCCCAAGTCAACTTGGGATTATTTGCAAAATGGCGTGCTATTTCACGAATTATCGCGCTAATTCGTAAGTGCAGATGCACTAGGGATTATTTATTCACGGCGTTAGACCGTAATGCATCGATTTCTCTCTCGAGCAGGAATTGCTCTTCTTGAGATGGTGGAAACGGGTTTTTTTCAATCTCGAGATCAATCACAAAGAGGGCCGATCGGTCTAAAATCTCGAGATTGAGCAAACTCAGGATGGTGCAGCACCGCCTTATTTGCCACCTTCATAATCCATATTTACATGTACAATCAGCAGAAATACCAACATATACATGTAGTTTTGAATACGAGCTCATTTGATCAGAGATTGCTTTTTTTTCTTAATTTATGGGTTTCCTTCATAAAAATGCTTCAGAACTGCGAGCACATCCTGTAATAATTGATTTATCTCTTTTATTCCTGTTTTTATTGATTCAAATAAAACAGTTTTAAATCAATCGTAAAAAAACACAAAGTACAGCAAGCAATGGCAAAATAAAATATGTTACATCAATCTTCAGTATCAAATCACTTTTTAATATTCCCCCTTTTTAAACCGGTGTGAAAAATCTTTATGGGGATTGGGGAAATCTCCATGGAAAAATCAATAATTTGATGATACTCGTTACCAACATACTTTAAAACAATGTACACACCATCTGGATGCTTAATACTTTAATCATGACTATCATTTTTTTATCAACTTCCTAATATTAAAACTACTGTGACATACTGAACTATCACTTTAAGCGAAAGGACCAGTTTTCAACATCATCAGTTCAGGTTCAGCTCCAATTTGTGTAGCATCCATCAGTAATGGACACTTAACCTTCCCACAATCCTATTAAGAGTTCACTTCCATGCATAAAGGTACATCTTGCATGGGAGGAAAACATCTCACAAAACCAAGTCGGTCATCTCTTAATTGGTTAAAGTTGTTTGCCCATTACCCGAGTACCACATCGCTGTCCAACTCAAAATTACCCTCGACATTTTAATAAATGAGAATGAGTATGTGAAATTATGTACTTTGGTTTGGATGAGAATAGTGGCCATTTACTAAAAAAAATATTTATTGCAAGCCTTAGGCAGTTCATGAAGGTGTGTACCGAATATTGTAGCTTGAATATATGGACATGTATACATGTATGTAGTATACAGTTTGGAAAACTGGTCAATTCGAGTTCAAAAAATTATCATGACGATATTGATCATTCCTGTGCAAATTGAAGTTACGACTGTATAAGAAACTGAAATTCTCATTTTGTCTTCATGAGTCACATAAACTTCTAAATGTACACTTGTAATTATTTGTTTCACTTTCATCTGTGAAAAGATTTTTGTCTGGACAGTACAGAAAATTTCGATTTCATTTATGTTTAACTAGATGAACATCAAGAACTTCAAATTACCAGGTGTGTACGGTATTTATTTGTATCAAGTTCTGCCTCTCTTAAGAAAACAAAGAATCAGTTTTGTTTTACTTGAGCTTGTATTAAACTTAACATGAAAATACTTTATGAAATCAAGATCATTTAAAGCACACTTCAGTTGATATCAAGTATTTGTTTTAAAAGTACATGTACATGTATTCAAGGACATGTCAATATATTTGTAATTTCTCAACTTTGAATGTACATGTATATTGTCAAGAGGAATTCCAGTATTAAAAAGAAACTATCATTAGAGGTGTTTTTTTTTTAACAAGTGGAGCATCACTGGCAGTCTCATCCGCATTACGCCATTCAATATACATGTAGCAGCAGTGCTGACTTAAAAAACTACTGTAAAATAATTATTAAAAAAAAAATGCCATTCATAATAGTGATACAATACTACATTTTCATGGACAATAAATGACATTTGACCGTGATCATGCGACCTACTGTAAGACTTGAGTCAGTGATACTTGATTACCCCTATATCCACATTTTATAAACTACACTGTATATCTACATGTATAAACTTTGAAAGTTATGACAGCAATCTGATAATTACCTCCAAAATGGCAAAAGTTCATTGACCTTAACTGATCTTTGACTTTGGTCATGTGACCTGAAACTCACATGAGATGTTCAGTGATACCTGATTACTTGAATGTCCAAGTTGTACATGTATGAACTAGATCTTTGGCTCCCCATAAGTTTAGCAGAGTTAGACCATGGTCTAAGTTACATGAAACCTGACTTCAGAATACGGGCCATTGACCCTAGATGACCTTTGACCATGGTCACGTGATCTCAAACTCAGGCAAGATGTTCATTAATAAATAACCTAATGTCCAAGTTTCATGAACTAGGTCCATATATTTTCTAGTTTCTAGGTTATGCTGCCATTTCAATAACTTAACTTTCGGTTTAGTATGATTTGGTGTTGATGCCGCCGCCGTCAGAAAAGCAGCGCCTACATGTATACCGGTAGTCTCACTCTGCTTCACAGGTGAAACAAAATGTTACACCGCATGCACAGCACCAAAAAAAATTGCATTGCTGAATATTTAAAATCACTTGAAAAAAATAAAGGATTCAAGTCACTTAAAAATGATTCAAGAGATCCAGTCCAACTCAGTGAAATTCAGGACACACAGAGAATATTTTCTCCACACTCCATGAAACTTTAAATTACATTGTATATGACCTCTGTGATGCTCTATGATCAAGGTGAACTTATTTTGAGTTAAAAATATGTACATGTATGTCTTTTGGCAATGTACATGTATACTTTCATTACTTTGACAGAGAAGGAAACTTCAAAATAATCTGAAACATAATTTCTTTCTTGACCATTACTTAATCTCAAGTGTTTTGACTGTGCTTGCCAAGAAAAGGCTGTTTTCACAATTTCATACAGGTCTCTCCCACAGTCATGTGCAGCATTACTGAATGAGTTCTACTTATATCCACTTCAAAACTTGGGAGCAAGCCGAGCTTCTCCACACTTACAGTAGTCAGGTCTATTTATACTCAACTTGCACACTGTGCTGAAAATTTCAATCCCATAAAACGGAAGTAATATTGATTCCCCAGAGGTACTGCTCCTCCCATTGAGACACTTCGAACGAAAATTAGACTTCCGCCAGTTTACACGATGTGTATCCTCCAATATCCTTGTGGTAAAAATAGCATTTTCTGATCATCTCTATCCATCAAGAAGATAAGGTTGTTCCCAATTACATACAAGAAACATGGATTGGTATTAAATAATACCCTTTACACGATAACTATTAAATTTGAAGCCTTCATAATTTCACAACAAATGATTAAAATGTTTGCTCTCTCCCTCAGAGGCACTTGAGTTATCTCAAAATTTTGGCTTACTTTTAGTTTTCATATGAACCTGAGTGCAGGTGAAGCGAGCAACCAGAAATTTTGACATTTTGATAAAAAAATACAATTTTGTAATGGATTTCAACATACTTAATAATATAATAATATGTTTCACCCCTTTTCCTTTCCTTTTTTTTCTTAGTCCATAAAATTTGAGGGGATCCATGGCCAAAGTCCCCCCCCCCACACACACTAATGGTCTACGTATTTAATAGCTAATGATTTGTACCATGGAATCTTCATAAACATTCATGTGCTAAATAGGTAAATTTCCCCCGTGTGAAACCTGACACTACACCCTCTATAATATCGTCACACGCACCACGAACCGTCCTCTCTGCGCACTTCGATGCTAAAGTTACTTTTGCAGAAAACGCATTTAAAGAAAAGTTTTTTTTTTAAACCAGCAATAATGCACTTACAAGGAGAGCAAATTATTTACCAGTGTCTTCGTTAAAAAGTTCAAGTTTCATCCCGTATCTTTATATTTTCTTGAAGTTAATTATTTACGCCACAGTGATCAACGTAACAGAGAGGACGGTTCGTGGAAAAAATAGTGCGCTTAACTTTCGCATCGAAGTGCGCAGAGAGGACCATTCGTGGTGCGTGCGACAATATATTTGGATGGGTGAATTTGCACTTGCATTACATGTACATTGTAAATCGGGTGATGACTTGAGGGGCATTGTTCTTTCAAAATAGGCTTTATAACAAAGCATGCCATAAGGGCCGTCTGCACCAGCCCCAGGTTTCAAATTAGCGTGCTATTTCTGACTCGGCAAATTATCCCGATCTGAACAATCTCGAGATTATGTGTAGTGGAGACCCAATTATGCTAATTCCCTGGATTAATCTCGAGATTGCAATCCCAAGTTAACTTGGGATTATTTGCAAAATAATTTTTATGAATTATTTTGATTTCATGAATTATCCCGCTAATTCGCAGGTGCAGACACACTCAGGATTATTCATTTATGGCGTCAGAACATAATGCATCGATGCCTCGCTCGAGAAGGAATCGCTCTTCTTGTGACAGTGGAGACAGGATTTCTTGAATCTCAAAATCAATCGCAAATAGGGCCGATCAGGCTAAAATCTCAAGATTGAGCAAACTCGGGCTGGTGCAGCACCGCCTATAGAGTCCATATCACATCAAAGGAAGAAAGAAGACCTGGAACAATGCATTCCTAAATTGTTCCCCAATTATGTCATGGTTGACGCAAAGTTCCCGGAACGCCGAAGGCGCCCGCACTCGTCGAAAACTCTATCGGAACACTCCAAAAGCTTTCATAAGGAAATATCAGGTTGCGATTTGGCTTGATCTCAGAGTAGGAATGAATGTAATCAAGACTTGGTTTGGTTTATTCAGGATATTGGACATCATTGCATCAAATACAAGTAGTCTTAGCTCCAAAACCAAACTGTACGTGAACAAGAAAACTACAAACGTCTGGTCCATTTGTTTTTACTTTGATCCATGCTTTTATGCACAGGCACAAATCCTGGCTAATACCCCTTTCATAAACCCAATTACTATGAATTAGGCGGCTAATAGCAGCATAATTTGGTCGTAAAATTGGAGGAGGACAAGAGTTATCCGCATTACTCTGATGCTGCTATTATCCGCATAATAGCGGCATCGGGATAAGATTTTGAGTTTATGAACGCATTTCCAAATAATGCGGATAATTGCCATGGTGCGGTCACAAGGTCACCCTTTTCCAACACAACCGCATCGGAGGGGGCGTGTCCAGTTGTCATGGCGATTATCCGCCTTTTTCAGGACGAGCGCTCGTAAAAATAATGCGGCTTATTTTCGGAGTTTATGAACGCAATTTTTATTGAATTATCCGCATTACTCTTAGGCGGCTAATTGGAGGATAGGTTTATGAAAAGGGTATAAGAGCATAGGATCCAGGCTCAGAGAGAGAGGGTGGGTCTAGTATTGGGTCTTGTCCCATCCCGTTTTTGCTTGTCAAAAGCTCATTTTATTTCTTCGCTTGAATTTTTTTTTTTCTGGTGGGAGGGATAACTTCTGGAGGTGCCCCTGTATTGTATCCCTTTTCTTGTTTCCATGAGTGTGACTGACATTTACGACAGACCATGTAAATCGGGGCTGCACTGTGAGACTAGCCTAATAGCTATCGATACAAATCAATAAAGGATGGTGCACTGACACATAGCACTCTGAATCAATTAGACTCATTAAAAAGTCAACAAGAATGTCCTTGTCAAAAGCTAGTGAAGGGAACAAGTCAATTCACTGACTTATAGCAAATTCAGTGTACTGTATAGCAATACAGGAAAGCTCAAGTTAAAGGGATGCTCCTGGCTGAGAATATCTACATCTAAATAAATAGAGTAAACTTCAGAGTAAAATGCTGAAAATTTCATCAAAATTGGATGACCATTAACGTTTGTTGAATTTTAAACTTTAGCAATATTTTGTGAAAACATTTATATGCATGTCATGAATATTCATTAGGTGGGCTGATGATGTCACATCTCCACTTTTCTTTTTCATATGTTACTTTGATACATGAAATCATAAATGTTTCATTTTTTCATACATAAATGTGCAAATGATGTGTCTCCACTCTCCAACATGATGAAATAAGTTCCAGCAAAAAATAACTAATTGAAATTAATCAGTTATCAATCCAACTGTTATAGTCCTTGGTAGAAATTTTTCAATAAACCTAATTTCATATAATAAAATACAAAAGGACAAAGGGGATATGACATCATCAACCTACCTATTCATGAAGACATGCCTAGAACTGTTTCACTGGATTAATGCAAACCTCTCAAGTTCAATAACTTTATTTGTTATCCGGTTTTGATCAAATTTTCACCCTTTTTTCTCTAAGCTCTGTGAATTTTAATCTACAGGCGGTGCTGCACCATCCCCTGTTTGCTCTATCTCAAGATTTTAGCCCAATCGGCCCTCTTCACGATTAATCTTGAGATTCAAGAAACCCCGTCTCCACCATCGCAAGAAGAGCAATTAATGCTCGAGCGAAGCATTGATGCATTATCGTCTGACACCATGAATAAAATAATCCCGAGTGCGTCTGCACCTACGAATTAGCGCGACAATTCGTAAAATAGTGCGCTATTTTGCAAACAATCCCAAGGTGACTTGAGATTGATCCTACGAACTAGCGCGATAATTGCGTCTCCATTGCAAATAATCTCAAGATTGTTCAGATCGGGATAATTTGCTGGATCAGAAATAGCGCGCTAATTTGAAAACTCAGGATGGTGCAGACGGCCCTTACATGTATTCATTGAAGTATATTCTTATAAAGCCTGGAGCATCCCTTTAAAGGGATCAACTCTCATTGGAATTCAGGGGCCATCTAAGGACTTTGAGCAGTTTGCACACATGGTACTTTATGTCTCAATACTGAGGATTATATGATGACATCTCCATTGTATGTTGAGCTTTACAAACCAACAACATGGAGGCCCACATATTCATATTGGTGTAGGGTTGGATGAGCGAGCAGGTTGCTTTAATATTGCAACACAAATGTCTAGGACTTCGGGTAGAAAAGATTATTCAATTTAAAGATTTATCCTCTTTTGCAAAATACCTTAAATGGTATTTCATACATGCCTTGCTGTCCTCAACATTTTCCCTGCTACACATTGGCTCTACAGGTATGGCAATTGAAAAAAATGCCTTGCCCTTCGGGGCTTTCTTAGATTGCAGGCCAACATTATATGATATTGCTTTTAACATGATTATGACTTTGGCAAACAAAACTTAATCATTGTAGATCATACAAATGTATTTCAATTTCTCTTCAGGCTATTGCTTAAGTGTATAAACATGAAACTAAACCAAGTTCTGTGCATTTTCACTATTTGACCTCAAAATATCTGCACAAAAAATACATGAAAATGTATTTTGGGAATTTTACATTTGTTGTTTTGTTGGTTTCAAGAATCAGAAGAGGGAATGGGGTTGATAGAGAGAGGCTCTCTCTTTTTGCAAATCTCTCTCCATCACCCTCAACCCTCCCTCTTCCAAATCTCAAAAGCCATCTTCCAACAATGATCTGCCTGTATTAAATAGAATCATCAAACAACTGAGATATCAGCATTTTCATGAGGCATTCTCTCTGTGGAAGGGTTCAGGACTTTTGGATCACAATACTCCAACCACCACCCTGACTCTCTATCTCTCCATCATCCTCATGTGCCCTAACCCAATCCACCCCCCCCCCCGTCCTCCTGAATGGACCACACCCATTTATTTTCCGACCATGATCTAATCATGATCTAATAGAATGAACTCATCATCAAGCAATTGAGACATCACTACACATGCCCATGGCCTTGCCATTGCCATGCCGGCCTCTCTGTGCTGAAGGTTGGGTTTCCTTGGGAAGCAAGACTGTTGAAACAAGAACCACACTGTGAGGCATCTACCAAACACAGCTGGATGTCACCATACACTTGACCAGTAGGCCTACATGCCTGCTGCATGAAATGTAAGAATGAGTTGCCCATGCACCGGAAGGCGCGTTCAAACAATTTTCGAATGCTGGATCCACAGACATGGGCTAAAATACGAACCGGTCTACTCATAGAATCACAATGTGAATCAAGAAATCAAAACAGAAAACATACTTGCAGGAGAGCAATCAATCAACCAGGCTGATTCTCCCTCATTTTGAAGCGTGTCGCTGCTTAACCATACTTTGACCAAGGAAGTAGGCCTGTACACCAACTTGGTGTGAGCACATAAGTCAAAACCAAAAGTGGTACTGTGATGTACAGAATCAGGTTGGGATCTTGGTTGCGTTCAAGGGTTTTTTGTAACTGTGGTCTGCAGAGTCAAGTAATATACCAAATCATGTAGGCCTACTTTTTCAACATTTCATATTTTGCAATTTTATATTTTTTAAATCGAAACTGATGACAAATTGTATTATACATGTATATTATGTTCACTTGGAAATAAGATTGACTTTGTATTTGAACTCGATTAAATTAAAACCATGTCTCAAAAAACATGATTTGCCAATGAAAGATGGTCACTTGAACATGACTTTCTTCATTGAAGCAGAAGGATGAGAGTTCAATTGGCTGGCCTATGCCCACCAGTATTGAGGGTAGTGGATGACAGACAGTACTAAATCATCTAGATGAAAGCTGAAACAGAAAGATGGAATATGGAATGAATCAAGTTCTATTCATAGCCCAGTACTGTACAGTTTTGTGCATGCACACGCAGTTTCTGTTTCTCCAACGAAATATCTGATGACCCAAACTTTATGGCCCGAATTCACAAAGGTGGTTTTGAAAACCCACGGTTGAGTCCATGGTTTATGCAGATTTCTTGTATAAATTACGCTTAGTTTAGCGCTTATCGGGCGCGTATGTAAGAAATGTCCAATGCTGATGCGCGCTTATGTCACAGTGCGCCAAATTGACGCCTGTAACCATGGTTAGATGCGCTATTTTATTCATGAATCCACTGTTTGAAGAGTGGACTCATGAATAAAAACAGTGGACTCATGAATAAGATAGTGTATTTTACCATGGTAACAGGCGTCAATTTGGCGCACTTTGACAAAAGCGCGCATCAGCATTGGACATTTCTTACATACGCGCCTGATACGCGCTAAATTAAGCGTAATTTATACAGGAAATCTACATAAACCATGGACTCAACCGTGGGTTTTCAAAACCACCTTTGTGAATTCGGGCCTATAAGTTTGAGCTCCATCACAGAGGAATGGGTTGAAAAGCGAAATGCTCTACTACAACTGCATCACAACGGCTCACAAAATGTTGTTCTGGGGCCCGTTGCAGAAAGAGTTGCAATCAAACGCAACTCTAAAAATCATGCGAAACATGATTTTCAACCAATCAAAAGCGCGCATTTTGGAGTTACGATTGATTTTTTGACTTGCGTTTAAACGCAACTCTTTGTGCAATGGACCCCTGATGATTCCTTGAACAATAAATGTTTCATGTGCATCCATTCAAGGATATCTTTGGCAAAGTCATGAAGGCGTCCCCCTGAGGCTATTCATGACAAAAAGTTTGAAATGAACACCCTCCCATTAACCTAAAAAAAAATATTGTGGTAACTTTTATACTTGATGTTACAATCTAGCCTAACAGGACTCTAAAGCCAATCAAGTTTGTAAAAAAGTTTTGCAAAGTCATCAAACTTTTAATCAGTGGGGGGCCAGGATCATGAATTGAGTTGAAATCAAACATTTCCCTTTCCAATGTGAATAGGCCTCTGAGATGTTTATAGAGACATTGGGATGATCTTTGCAAAGCAGATTACGTGTACTTCAGCTAATGATCAAAGATATTGAAGGGGACATCACAGGCTCCAGTATGAGTTTTGTATGTAACATAAACCTGCAATGTTACAGTACTTGGTACACATATCTGTTTTCTAGATTATTGCACAGTGAACTTTGATGTATCATATCGGCATTTGGAATTCACAAATCCCCATTTTAACTGATAAAAGTTGATTTATATTCATGACATCCCCTCTCCCTTTGGCCTTCATCTCATGATTCTCTCCTGCATTATTATGATTTTGAAAGATCTACTTTTTTATTTCTCACCCTATACAGTTGTATCTGCCATTTTCTTTTTTTTTATCAGGAGACGAGTGTCTGTATGTGTATCTTTGTATCAAACATAAATACCAGTTGTGGTAACGATCTCAAAATGAGTTCGAACAGAATCCAATGAAAATACAGCCAAAGTGTTTGTATGTACTATAAATAAAAAATACGTGCAAAATAGTACTGGAAGAAAATGCGGGATTGCTGAGAAATTATCAACCTAAGCACGGATTTCCATCAAATTTCGGGCATTTTTCGAAGCAATATTAATACACTGTCCCACATATGCTATTCTGTGTTTGTGATCATCAGAACTATCGATTTTGAGCTAAGATTTTGAATGATTTTGTAAAGATAAGTTTACATGAATGTACCTGATCTAGGTGTTTGGTAAATATTTTGACAATAAGTTGGATTTAAAAGACTTTCTAAAGAAATAATTGTTTGCTGCAACTACTATCTTTTACCTTTAAAGACCCCTGATTCTCTCACTGCTAACGCCCCCCCCCCCTTCCACCAACCCAGCTATTAACATTCAATCCCCTGTATGACTATAATAGCTCTTTAGCACGGAAGCAAGGCATGAAAGATTCTGTTCAGGGGAGTGGAAAATTGACAAAATTGGATTCGGCAGATCGATATGGGGGTCCCAACCCGCCAAGCGCAATTAATATATGAACCTAGAAAAGCAGAACATTCATAAACACCTTTATCCTTGGAGAATTTACTCAAGAACCCAATAGCACAATCTTGCATGGTATTTTGGTATGCAAAAAAATATAATGGAAAAAAAATAAAAAAAAAAGATCAACATTTTCAAAAACACTCCTCCATCCATAAACATGATACTTGTGTACCAACTAAATGGTGCAATGTATACAAGTGCACCTTGATCACTTTTGCTCAAATTTTACTATCTAGCAGTTGGCATTCATTGAAAAAATTAGTTTCATATTTCGTGTATAAAGTCAGCTGAAACCAATCGTCGTGTTGGGTTGGCTACCTTTCAAAAGATTAATACAAAACAAATCATTATCAGCCATAGGCCTACATGTGCTAGGACACGTACATGTACACATGAAGGTCATAATACATGTACATGAAGGCTGTTATGTATTTCCTTTTATACATACACCTGAAGCACACATATTACACATCTTTAGCGACATGTTAAATAGCTGCACAACCTGATGAGTTATTTGGGATGTTTGTTGATCTAAATCATTAATTCCCAGGTATTGAGATCCCAAAGGAAAAAAACAGATATTAGTCAGAATGTTTACAAAGGTTACTTTGAACAATGTATGGACCGACCTCTATGCACAATGTTGGCATATTTGGGTGTGCAGTAGGCCTTTAGTTGAGCAGTCAAATGCTGCTACTAGAATAATATACACGTAGTATTAAACTCAGAGAAATATACTTCGACCTGTAAAACTGAGGTAGGGAAACTAAGGCTGCATTTATGTGACCTCACACTGATTTGAATCATGATTAAAAATACAAACAGATCATGGTAACTGCAGAATTGTCATGCGCAAATTGACCTAGGAATTATAGGTCAACTACAGTACAATGTGGGATTGATCGCAAAGATATTGATTTTCAAATATATTTAAGAAAAACACATATTTTTCATTTTTAATTAAAAAAAAAATATTTTTCGATATTCTTAAATTTTCTTCACATATTCTAAGATATTTTTCAAATGTACATGTATATGCATGGCCACTGTGTAAAGTGAAAGCAAAGAATACCACTGGAAGTGAGCAGTATAGCATGAACACGGAAGGCCGACACAATGACATCATAAATGTGTAGAATCATGATTCAAATCACCGGAAGTAATCTACCTTTTTTAACTTGATTGTGCAGAAACATCTTTCCAAATGTCCCTTTTTCTGTGTTTCATGTTTGTGACTTGAAACACGAATACTTTTACTTTGCTGTTCACTACACGCAACCGTGATTCTGCAGAATCGTCTTTCGAATCATGATTCAAGGGTTAAGTGGTGGTGCATTAATTAATACTTAACACGGAAAAGCAGTGCCTATAGTCTTGTTCTGCTAAATATTGGCAAGACGAAAATGGCTGCGCCCATGCAACGATACCATATTATTAAGGGCCAGCAAATTCTGGGCAAGAAACCTGAAAGATTGACCCACTTGTTAATTTTTTCCAATAGTCACTGATTGATAATATTTAATGAAATGTTTCAGAAATTCAGTTCACAGTAGTAGATCTATCAAAGTCTTTGATTTCATGAATATCTAATAAAGGCCACCATTGTATTTGTTTTAAAATTTCAGCGACCCACCAATCTGGAAGAAATTACATCAGTGGACTGATCTTTTCGACATGAAACCCTTTATATTAAAAAAGCAAATTAAATGTTTGTATATATGTAGGCTTGTAAAATAGCGCACTATTTTGCAAATAATCCCAAGTTGACTTGGGAAGTTGGGATTGCAATCTCCAGATTAATCTTACGAACTAGCGCGATAATTGCATCTCCATTGCAAATAATCTCGAGATTGTTCAGATCGGGATAATTTGCCAGATCAGAAATAGCGCGCTAATTTGAAAACTCTGGATGGTGCAGACGGCCCTCATGAGAGACCTTTATAATAGGGAAGAGGAATCTAATGTGATATCTCGCTTGAGAAGGTTTCATGCTTTTTAGACCCCACCTGCTCTGGGTTACACCCCAAGGGATACATGTAGACCATGATGGTAAGGACCAGGATGGAAGGAATGTAAAAAAGGGATGTGGAAGAATGATGGTGGTGGAAGAGGGAAAGGTTGAGGTGTATAAAATGGAAGAGCAAAAGGAGGGATGGATGTGCATGATGATAAATAATACAGATGATGATGAGGAGAGTGATGATGATGATGTTGACGAGAGTGATGATGATCATCATCATCATGGCGATAATGATGATGAATTGATAATGATGAACCGATGATGATGATGAATTGGTTATGATGATGAATTGATAATGATGATGATGAATTGACGATGATGATGGATTGGTAATGATGACGAATTGATAATGATGATGATGAATTGATAACGATGATGAATTGATGATGATGATGATCATCATCATAATGAATTGATATTGTTTGGCATTGGGTGAGGTTCGAGGGGCTGTACTGTATGTTTGGAAATTCCCTTGTTTACAATTCTTAAGGGCAATATTGTAAATGAAACAATAGCATGGAACAGTAGTAGTAGTACTCTAGATCTAGTGTGTATCAACTTCTGCTGTGTCCATCATCACAAAACCTCTCACTTGCATACTCCTCGTCATTACCAAATGACAGCAATTAGCGTGTATATCAATGCCCTTTATTACATCAACCTCGTGAAGAGTAATTGTAATACAGTCTGTATCCGAGCTTAAGTCATCAGCAGTGATTAATGTGGTTGGAGCTCGTGTGGGTGCATGCATAACATTCTCTGGGTGGTTGGTTGGTCATAGCGGTTTTGATGCGAGACAGAATGGGCCTCTTTATTCATAATCCTTGCTGATGAGTTAATAGATGATCAGAGATTGTATTGGTCCACTGATGAGGTGATAAGCATGACCATGGCAAAGAAAAAATATATTCATGAGCTTCCATACAGTCTGGCATACCCTACATTATTTAGCAAAATATGCATTTGACCAAATTGTGCCGGTGGTTCCTCAAGAGCTGCCAATTGTTCGAAAGAAAATGAAGGACATTTTGAAATCGCTGCATCTTTCAGTTTGTAGGACACCGGCACATCATACAGTTTATGAATTTGTTATGATATTTCCATCATTATTCACTTCTAAACAATTTATTTCATTTGTTGATTCATTTATTTATTCACTCACTTTAATCACTCACTCATTTATTTATAATTTATTTATTTATTCATTTGTCTATTTCTACGTGTATTTATTTTTATTCATTCATTATTTATTATTTATTTTATATCTTAATTATGTCTTTATATTATCAATTTATATATTAATCTGTACATGTAGCAAGGCTTGACATTAGCAGTGGCCCAGGCAACCACAATTGAGAGTCGGACCACCATCAAAATTTCTGTAAAAGCCAACCCTTGGTGGCCTGCTTGGGCTACCTAATTTGTTTTGTGGGTCACCTACATGAACATGTAGAATATTATTTGATGATCCTTGTGGACTAATTGGGCCACCAAGAAAAAAGTTTAATAGTGTGGAGCCTTGCATGTTGTATTCAAATAGGTAAATGTATATATGTACTTGTCTGAGAAAAATTGGATTCATGAGAAAATTTTGCGAACACATTACAAAAACCCAACTTCAGTCCTGCTTCTTTATTAAAAGAATCTGTTCGATGAAAAAAGTGTTTTATGGATTGAAATTGGTCATTATCTGTACAGGATATAAATACAAGTCGATTCCAGAGCCATATATGACATCAGCAGTCAGAGAATTTCAAGTTCATACATGGGATAGGATTGGCGTACATGTAGGACTGTGGGATATGTTTTTGGGTGTCGTCTATTAAAAGATTTACCTCACTCCCGGTCTCTACATGTACAGTAATGATTTCATTTTCTGAACCCGGAAGAGTTTGGTGGCAAGTCAAATGTCATTTTTAGGGGATTGGAGTTGGTAACATGGTGTATTGAAAGACATTTAGGAAATATTCAAGATTCATAAAATGTCAAATTCACATGAATTCGCAATTTCAATGAATTTTCATTTCACAGATTCAATGGTTTGATGAAAATTTTTCTTGTGTTATGATGTGACAATTATCTGTAGTGCGTTCATGTTTACACAACACCTCACTGCATTCAACCTTGACAAAAGGACTAAAAACATCTTTTGGAACCGGTAGACCGCCAATGCAATGGGTGCAATAGTGCATAGGGTATGCATGACAGCCTACAATATACGCACACTAGGGGCCTATATACAGTAGATACATACACATGTAGAGTTGGCCTACTAGTCCTATTAAGTGTTGTGAAAATTGAACTTTTTATATGCAGGGGAGACCAGGGTTAGTTGGAACATGGGGTAAGTTGAAACATTGTAATTTTCTTTAACGCCTGTAAAATAAATTTATGCAATACTGCCCTCTATTTATTGCTATTAATAATACAACAGTTGTAGTATCAATAATAATAAATTGAGGGCAGTATTGCATAAATTTATTTTACAGGCGTTAACGAAAATTACAATGTTTCAACTAACCCCATGTTCCAACTAACCCCGGTCTCCCCTACATGTACATGTACAATACATGTACATGTATGTACATGCATCTAGGAGTACTAGGTTTTGTCTGAAGGCCTACATTTATGGAGTCCTATGCCCAATGAGTACTATGAACATAGCCCACTTGATTCTAGTATTTCCTGTTTCTGACACATATACATGTATCTTCATTCCATACACATGCAAACAAAGAATGCCATTTACTATTAACATGGACCTGGGAAGGCCCATCCATGCTAGTAGAATACCAAATTCCGATGGACTTCAAAAGTTTCAAAGCATACTGTACATGTAATGTAGAAGGGGCCTACATTAAATGAATTTACAGGTAATCGTTAGTACAATTTTGGCCTACAAATGTACAGCGTTCATGAATGCTGTATTAAAAAAAGCACAACTGAACCTTCTACATCTATACAAGTGCAATGCTATTGCAAAGTACATGTATGTAATTCATTAGGCCAGATTAATGCAAAGTATTTTAAAATAAATGCACATTATGCTTTTTTGTAAGTCGAATTTCTCCTAATTCGAACAGATTTCTGAGGTCCAAAAATGTTTGACTTCATACTAGACAACATTACTGTACTGTAGGCTACATGTACATGTCGGGCATACATGTTTATGTAGGCTACTTCATACATTTAGGCCTACAAAACTGCAAACTGACAAATTTAAAAAAAAATACTGTACAATGTATACATGTACCATACATCATACATCTTTACATGTACACTACATGTACATGTATGTACATATAAAATGCAAAGCATAAATAAACCGTACTATACTTGTAGACCTGTCTAAACACTTTACAGATCATTTTGCTGACACAAATCTTATATCAGGTTTGACCTACATGTACATGTACATTTTGGAATGTACAGTAAGAGTAGGCCTACATACATGATTCTATTATTTCCCCCTAGTACAGCACAAGTGGAACAAATTATATTGGAACACAACAGTACTGTATGTACATTCTTTACATTGTAATGCATGTTTGTTTAATTCTAGCCGATTGAAAAGCAGAGAGCCATAGAAAGAATACGTCCTTCTCAATTTAATGCATTTGGGGTTTCAAAAGAATCCAATAGGTTATGACAATTATTCCTCAGCCAGTCTGCGCATTTATAAACATACTGCACACAAACAATAAAAAGTCTGTAAGTCGTGTTATGGCTGCATATTTGTTGCATGACAAAGTGTCCACCCCCCCACCCCCTCTCTGAGTCTCTCTCTCTCTCTCTTTATAAAGGAACTTCCACACCCAGCCGGTCACAAGACATTTAATAGGAATTCTACTCTCTGGTTCTACCCCCATTAAACAATATGTTCGTACCACGAATTTTGCCAATTTGCTTAAAAGAAAACACAGGTCTGCAAATAAATACATACACTGTACATCTACCTGTGAATACATGTATGAACAGAGAACTTTTCCAAAATAAGGGTGTGACTATGTACATGTATGTACATGTATTCCTATGTACATGTATACCTGTAGTGTAAAACAAATTTTGAAGGCAAATGGAATTTGCATCCTTAAAACTGGTTTTATTACACAGTATGCCTCATTCACCTTAAAAAAGGTAATGCAGAAAACACAAGTACATGTAGGCCTATGCATACTACTAGCCTGAACAATTTCTCATAATTGACAGGTATTTTTGTGCTTCAAACGGTGTAAAAGCGCCGTCTCATAATTTCTGCAGGTAGTCAGGGATATTCCAAGTCCTTCTACCGGTTTGTGTAGAACGACACTGTATCTATTACACGAGCTGCATTTCGTTCTCAAAGCATCTTGGAAGGAATTTTTCAGTGACATTACCCTGGCTGTTCATACGCCAGTATGAAAAACATAGATAGAGCTGTTGCATACGAAGACCAAATTGTACACATGAACACAGTGAAGGCGTACGTAGGCCTACATGTAAAGTACAATATGCAATACTAAACATGCCTTTTGGAGGAAACCTGTCGGCCTACAATATATAGGGCCTACAAATACATAGGCATACATGTATACCATGGCATGTTTACAAAACAGGATATCAACTACTGGTAGCATTTGTACCAGTAGTTTTGGTAATGTACATGTATGTAGGAAGATGTAGGCTTTGTATGCTGTCTATGTAGAACTGAAATGAACTACACAATGAGTAGGCCTATACAGTGTATGAAGACGAGTAAAAAAAAATGATTAAAGATTATAAAGCATCCTGTAGACAGTAGTCACAGCACAAATGTTCATATCGCAGACAAGCAAATTTGAATTATAATGAACTTCATGAAAATACTGTAGGCCTACACAATTTTGTTGATAAATGCAACTGCCTACATGTACACGTACATTGTAAAATGTGAGCATTATAGCATACCGGTATACCACAATACAATACTGTATTAGTTTTACTTGTATTCTTTCCATCTAGGCCTATATCTAAACTACGTACATGTTTGCAATATACGGTAAAGTCTTAGATTATGAAGTTCATGATTAGGCACAGTAGTTCACAGCTCTGCAAGACCTTCTACTGCACGACCTTTACCTCCGAGGTCAACAACGGATGACTTGTCATCTTGTACTGAACCCCACTTGACTGGATGCATGTAGTCTTCATCCTAACACCTTACATGTAAATTTTTCATCATTGATGTGTGTAAGAAAAAGTTCAGTGAGACTACATACATGTATAATGATCACTGAATTAAACAAAAATAAATCAGAACTCAAAAGTCAAAATTCTTGTTTTTATTGACTGCATGTAGGCCCTTACAATCAATATGGTAGAATGGGCATAGGGGGAGAATACATGTACTGAAATTTCTGCAAATTTTTGTAATTTCTGGATTGCTTTAAAACAGAAACAAATCCCGAATCAGCTTCAATTCACTGCCTTGCCTTGTCAATTTGCTTCACTTTATAAACTTCTGTGTATTTTATGACTTAACGCCTATATGCCATAAAAGTTACACGTCTCAGTCTCACATAGATAGAAAAATTGTAAATTAGGGTCTGTGTTTGTAGACTATAGTCATATTTCCAACACACCTATAAGAAGACATATTTGTATGATTTGATGTCAGACTCTGGCCTGTCACACACATCATACTTCACTCTGTGGGGCTAAGCCTCTCGCAGTGTCAGAGAAACACCTAGTGCTAGGCTAAAACGGTCTGGCACATGCAAAGTTCCGTGTTTTTAGTGCTCAGAGATTGCTACATGTATGTATAGTATCGCATACAGTAAGTTCAGGTATCTGAGTCTGTGCAAGTACCCACGTCTGCACAAAATTACTGACTCCAAACTTGTCATCCAAAATACACAGACAAATATATTCATTTAAAAATACTCAGTTACACTATTTGAAGTTGTGAAAAAAGTGTGAACATGAACATAGACCTACGATTTTGTGAGAAAAGGACAGTTGTTGATTTTCCCCACCACCCACCCCAAGCCCTCCTCCCAAAAATGTAGACCCTAGACAAAAGAAATGGGGGCACAAGCATACTGTCACAATATAAACATTGCCAAGTATTTTTTGTTTATGTCATGTTGGTTTAATTTTGATGAGACCTTTCGCACACTTGGTCTGAAGTAAAAAATAAGAAAAAAATATGAATTGATATTTTTTTGGCGAAATACTGATGATATTCATGATTGTGGAATGTGCGTACACTATGCCTACACAAAAGGGAAATCTTTATACATGTACAGTACCTCAGAGGTTGGTAATCATTGCCACTTTTCATGCTTGCATTAGGCAAATAAAGCGAATTTTGTGAGCGTGCTGAAAATGAATATTTGCTGATTTGTTTATTGCGTTGTGGATACATATGTATAATACCAGTAGACACATCTTTCACTCTTGTTCCATGAATTTGATCCATTCACAGAGAATTAACAAACCCAATTTACTCTTTGAGCAGGAAATGTGTTCCACTTGCAGTTCTAAATACATGTGAAGGCCTTCCAGGGTCTGTGGATAGGATCACATGTGCTGAACGTAAGCCACTTTATAAAAACCACAGTCTTTAAATCCTAACACTGCAATGTACTAAACACAGTCTACATTGTACAGAGAGAGCGCTCTGGAGCACTGGCTCTGAATAGATCCCATTCATTTCTGGGTGCCTTTTATTGTTGAAAATAGATGCAGTATCACTGTTTATATCGAATTCAAAGAAATCTTTTCTTTGGCAGCCCCAGGGTATCAACTATCAGCCATATTACAGATTATCCATGGCAAATACTTTATAGTCATGTAGCCAACCTGTGTAAACTGCATGTATGAACCTAGTCGGATGGCCCTTTTGGCCTGGTGTTCATCGTGTACTATAAGGCAATGACTCCAAATTACCTTTCGGATAGAACGGTGTGAAATAGTTTCTTTAGTTTCAAAAGCCACGGTAGTGAACTTTCGACACTGTACATATGTAAAAGTAAAAAAGTTCTCTTCAACCAATCATACAATGTTTAATATGAAATGACAGCTACATGTAGCATGTCAATGTTCATTGCAGATGTTTGTGAGAATTCCCTGGTTAAACAGTATCAGTTTCCTAAGCAGCAATATTCCTTTGTTTATTTTGTGTGAACATTAACAATGAAAAAATAAAGCAATACACAATGCAGAAAAGAACACAAATCAAAAAAAAAAAAAAAAAAAACTAAACCCAAACATGGACAAAGAAAAAAACAAAACAAAATAGTGAGCACCAAAAAAGGAATCAGTTAACTGTCAACAACTGAACAGTAAAAGTGACATAATATGGAATTCTGCCAACAACTGATGAAAAGATAATTTTCAGGGACTGATTTCAGGCTTCAATGAAAACTGGCAGAATTCGCACTAACAAAATATAATTTCCAAGTGCATGCACAAATGCTTCAATACTGTATATTGGTCAGATCATAATTTTTGGACATGCACTACATGTATTCATCAATGAGATACATGTACATACATGTACATACATGCACATATTCGCACTTTAATTTTAGGGTGACTCCAAGTCACACTCGTCTCTCTGTCTGTCAGAGAATTTCATTTTATAAGAACTGTTGTCAGCTACTATAACATTGAACTTACATATAATAGCTGACAGAGAGTTTGCCAGTTGAAACCATCAATAATTTATCAATAAATTTGAAATACTTTTCATAAAGGAATCATATTTTGAACTACCTGCATGCATATCTTGGATTAAATCTTCTATTAAAAGGAACAGACTACTGTTTCAGAATCAAGCTGAATTTGTTACCATCTCAGCTAATATTGGTTGAAAACTAAAACTTACCAGAAGTGCTTCATAGTTGATGAGCGACTTTGGATCTTTGATTCTGTTCTCCAGTGTATGATAGCGCTGGGTTAAAGACATCTTTGGAGCCGACATCTTCCTTTATTTCCTCAGGGTAATCACTTTATACAGAGTCTGTGTGAAATAGAATCCGACCATGTACAGCATGTGTGATGCTGCGAGTATTAGTAATCCTCTGATCGATGTGTCTTGAGTCAGGTGCTTCCGCAGCTGGTCAGAGGACGACACCAGCTCAAAAAGATCTTCTGTCCTGCACCTCAAAACCCGTTGATACTGTAGCTCCTGCATTATTCATCAAAATAAGACATTCAAAATAGCAATCAAAATAATTTCATTGAGAGTAATTTGCACCCACCCCCCTCTGCCAGTTATCTGCTTGACTAACCTACACTGTAAAAAAATATTGGGTAAAATTTCAACCAGCACGAGGGCAATGTTTCTGAATCAGGTACAGGTTCTAAATCATTGATTTTGGGACTGATAAAAAAGTGATAGAACGATAGAAAAGGGTTGACTGTTTATCACTCACGCTCAAACTTACATGTCCATTCTGACATTAAACATCTGGTATTGTTAAAGTATTTGGTTAACATTGGTTTGACTTTAAAAAAAATCTGAGCTAGAAGGTCACACTTGTCACCTGTGTCTGCGATATGTTAAAGTGACCAGAAACACTGTCTTGATTTCATCCCTTACACTTATGTGTACTATTTAGGTGTCTATAAGACGCCTATTTACAAAGTCGGGGTTCGCCTTGATGTTTTAGCTTTTCATTCTCAATAATGGTTGTTTTCAGGGTTTATTAGTTCTAATACATGCACTTGTACACATGTTTCATCTTGGTTTGAGAATTTTTTTTTAATCGGCTGCTCACAAAGTTAAACAATACCTTTAAAAGTCAAGTCCACCCAAGAAATCTGTTGATTTGAATAAATAGCAAAAAACGAGACTAACGTTGAAAATTTCATCACAATTGGAAAAAGTTATGACATTTTAAAGTTTCGCTTATTTTTCACAAACAGTGGTATATGCAAAATTCAGTGACATGCAAATGAGACAGTCCATGATGTCCTTCACTATTTATTTTGTTTTTCATTGATTAATTATACAATATTTCATTTTTTACTTATTTGACAATAAGACCCAACTTGACTGAACAATATACAATTACACAATGCTAATTACATATGTTCAGGGAGGAATTAATCGTTTCACTTGACAATGAGAAATTTAGAATAAATATTTCATATAATGAAATACAAAAGAAATAGTGAGTGGAGGACGTCATCAGTCTCCTCATTTGCATACCGACTGGAATGTGCATATAAACTGTTTTGTGAAATTAAGCAAAATTTTAAAATGTCATAGCTTTCTACATGTAATATTTTAAATCCGATTTTGAAGAAACTTTCAGTGTTATGCTTGTTGGATTTTTCTCATTTTATTCAAATCAATTTTTCATTGGGGGTAGACTTGTCCTTAAGTTTACTTTTGCATCAATCATACTTAAGGTAGGACAAAAAAAACGAAACAGCATTTCTACTAAAAAGCATTACCTTAATATATATTCTTTATTACCATTATCATCATAGACATTGCTCAAAACTGACCTAAAAATTTCCTTGATAGTGAAAAATAAGGCTTCATATTCCATAAAATGTGCATGGAAATGCTATAGCATGTTGGTCCATCCCTATATAGACTATAACGTGCGGGCTAGTGGCAAAAAGTAGGCATTTTAAAGTCTTTATACTGACTGACGGAGACTGTTTGGGCCTCTGTGAGCAGCCATGGAAACATGTCACATTGATAGTTATACAGTTTATAATCAACTTGGCTGCCAGAATATGAGAAGATGTCTCTACATTTAACTACATTGTTCACTCAAAATACAGAAAGAAAATTTGAGGCCAAATAATGCACCCAGAGCTGCCAAGTTGCATTTTGCATTTTCAGTATTCTTATCCCCCAAAATCAGTATTTTGACAAAAAAATCTGTATTTTTACCGTGAGATGAATATGCATGCAAAGTTCGATCACTTCTTACATTATTTTGCGCCCCACACCGTCGCACACGAGACCAAAAGCTTCAGTCTAGATTTTGGTTGTTCCACCGAACTGCGTTGGCTGACTCACCAATACACAGACTGAAGAATTTGGAGGCCCGTACGTACAGACAACGTATTAGCAGTAACGTTAGATCTAGCATTCGACGGAAACCTGATTTTTTTCCGATCGTTTTCTGCACATAAAATCATAAAATGTCACATTACGAAAAAGAAATTGCATCCATATTTACGGAAAAATTCATGAAATTCAGAAATATCGTACCTTAGACCGCAGTTACCGCTAATTCCTTTCAAATGATGATCGAAACATCGTCATATTCGATCCTTCCGTCGGTCAACGTAAGTTGCCATCTTGGATGACGTCATCATCCTTACAGACGTACCAGTCGCAAAGTATCGCGATTTGAGCCGCTGCTTTGCGCTTGTAAACTATGTGCGTGCGCTCGGAACTTGTCACCCGCATTGATTCGTCAGGATATCGAAAATTCTAATCGGAAAGCCTTGATGAAAGCACAACACATTGAACGTAGAGGGCAGCAACACACGGCTGCCATTTTTCATCTCCGCCCGAAAGCTCCCAGACGCTATATAGTGGGGCGAACAATACATTTTCTTCTCTAATTTGTTTTTCCCATATTTTATCATGAAAAAGCGTACTGCCGTATTTTAAATTGATTTCCGTATGAAATATGGAAAAATCGTACTACTTGGCAGCTCTGTGCACATATTGACTTTTTGGACACATGTACAGCACAAATCTACATGTAGTGCCATTGGCATTGCCTACTCTATAGATTTAAACAGTACTAAAAGTTAACTAAAGCATGCATCATGAGCATCACACACACACACACCAATAGCCTCATTACTACATAGTTTAAAGTTGAAGTTGAAAGTAATATCATGGTTTAAAGTAAAAACAAACTTAATTAAAACTGGGAGTTTAAAATAATTTTCAATGACAATGGTCATGATTTTGCAACATGTCCTCACTCAAATTTTTAATAAAATTCAAGTACAGACACAACATTCAAAACGTGAAAATTGCTCATTGGTCCAACTAATCAAAGATAACTAAAATAGTTATACACTTATATTTCATATTTATAGTTTATACAGTCTCACTCGCACTCCCCGTCCGTAACCGCTTCTCGACAGTTACGACAACTCCCACCGCAGAACTTCCGGGCGACTATCTACCACTTTACCCCCCTTCTCACCGGCAAGTCACACTCACACAGTTTATTCCGGTGACAGATCACCAGATTCTCTCCACGAGTTATAGATACTCTGAAATAGATGAAGGTGTCAAAATAGATAATGTGGTAGATAAACAAAGAAAATATACTCACAAACTGATGCTTATAAATGACGATTACTAAAAAGTACAGTTTAATTGAATGAATTCCAGCGGTTTTCACCCCATCATCAGCGTGCCAAATACACGAAAATGGCTGATGTATATGTACAAGTACAAAAGTGCGTAGCGTGCGCGCGACGCTGGTGCAATTTGGCATTGTGTACATTTTGTGAATTGACATGACGGCACGCGCGGACATACCAAGGGGTGCAGAAAAGAGGGTGGGGCGTTTTTGTTGGTGTCGTTACTTGTCGTTCGACAGGTGCATCATGAACTGTCTGGATGGTGGGGAAGGTGGGGGGGGGGGGTGCGTTCCCGGCCCATGCCTCCCCCTTTTGAGAGCTATAGTCCATACAAGTGAGGACCTTTCTTTTAGTTTATTTTCCTTTGGGGGTTGTCAAATTGTACTTGGGACAATTAAAATGACCATAAAACCATTGAATGATTGAAACCATAAAAAGAAGACATCGAAATTGATTAGTGATTACCCAAGCCAATCAAATCCATAGGGGTCCCCCCTATTTTTTTTTTTTTTGCTTGTCAATTTTTTTACCGGTGTCCATCACAAAATTTCAGGTGGACCCCCCCCTATTTTTTTTGGCTTCCGCCGCCAATGATCAAATCACATGTAAGTGCAAATTAAAGGATTGCCTTCTTTCTCTGAACTACATGTATTATCAAATTTCCACATCGTGTTTTTGTCTCACCTGCGAAGCAGAGTGAGACTATAGGCGCCGCTTTTCCGACGGCGGCGGCGGCGGCGGCGGCGGCGGCGGCGGCGGCGGCGTCAACATCAAATCTTAACCTGAGGTTAAGTTTTTGAAATGACATCATAACTTAGAAAGTATATGGACCTAGTTCATGAAACTTGGCCATAAGGTTAATCAAGTATTACTGAACATCCTAGTAGAGTTTCATGTCACATGACCAAGGTCAAAGGTCATTTAGGGTCAATGAACTTAGACCATGTTGGAGGAATCAACATTGAAATCTTAACCTGAGGTTAAGTTTTTGAAATGTCATCATAACTTAGAAAATATATGGACCTAGTTCATGAAACTTGGACATAAGGTTAATCAAGTATCACTGAACATCCTGCATGAGTTTCACGTCACATGACCAAGGTCTAAGGTCATTTAGGGTCAATGAACTTTGGCCGAATTGGGGATATCTGTTGAATTCCCATCATAACTTTGAAAGTTTATGGATCTGATTCATGAAACTTGGACATAATAGTAATTAAGCATCACTGAATATTTTGTGCAAGTTTCAGGTCTCATGATTAAGGTCAAAGGTCATTTAGGGTCAATGAACTTTGGCCAAATCGGGGGTATCTGTTGAATTACCATCATAACTTTGAAAGTTTATTAGTCTAGTTCATTAAACTTGGACATATGAGTAATCAAATATCACTGAACATCCTGTGCGCGTTTCAGGTCACATGACCAAGGTCAAAGGTCAATGAACTTTGGCCGAAGTGGGTGTATCAGTTGAATTACCATCAAAACTTTGAAAGTTTATGGATCTGATTCATGAAACTTGTACATAAGAGTAATCAAGTATCACTGAACATCCTGTGCGAGTTTCAGGTCACATGATCAAGGTCAAAGGTCATGTAAGGTCAATGAACTTTGGCCATGTTGGGGTTTTTTGTTGAATAACCATCATATCTCTGTAAGTTTATTGGTCTAGTTCATAAAAAGTGGACATAAGAGTAACCATGTATCACTGAACATCTTGTGCGAGTTAGAGTAGTATTCAAAGTCAGCACTGCTGCTATAGTGAACCGCGTGATGCAGGTGAGACGGCCAGAGGCATTCCACTTGTTTAAAGATCAAATTCGATGGAAGCAAATTAAAAAATATATTTGATTTCGGAGTTATATAATACGATTTGGATCCCATGTCATGAAAAAAATTACCTTGAAATTTCATGAAAATCAGATGCCTTACTATATTTACCACACAGGGAATATGCAAATGAGAGAACCAATGGTGTCGCTCACTTACATTTACTTTTGATTATGAAATGTTAAATGTTCAAAATGATATATATAATTTGATAATAAAAATGCATTTGATTGAATATGGATTCCACTTGGAGGAGTCAAAATAATCTGAAATATTTTAAATTGAAATTTAGAAGACTTACAAAGATGTTTTGAAAGGTGACATTGTTATTTTGATGCATTTGGTCTATTAAAAAAATATATGTTCTTCTATGGAGAAATTAAAGCCTATGTTAAGATTCAGTTAATCCCTTTCAAATGTGTTTATCACTATTCCTATAGTAGTCTATACACGACCAGATTATACAAATTATTTAGCCCCTCTCCCCTCTGCCATAAGACAGATGATATAATGGTGTAAACTATTGGATAATTTAGCAGTTAATTTACAAAATATATGAGGATATATATTAACTTTATTATTCTACCTATATAAACCAATCCTCAAGCATGAAATTACAGGAAAATTTCAGGATGTCATTTTTGTCTCACAATGAGCCCTTTTCTCGGAAGAAAATCTCTCAAGAGAGGGCGCTAGACGTTGAAATGTCAATATCTAACTATTTTCACAAAGAAGTAAACGAAAATAAATAAAAAATAAAAAGATTTTAAATGTCAATCCCAAAAAATGCAGTTGTGTACGATTTGATTTTTTAGATGATGTTCGTTTATATTGTTTTGAGGAGAAATAAACGGCTCTCGTTTGAAAAAAAAAGGAAAAGGAGATGACATAATCTTCAAAAGTCGCTAGTTGTCGAGCTGATCGGGGAAATTCCATGAGGGGGGGGGGGGGGTGTTCACAGGCAGCGGCGGATCCAGGATTTTCCAAGGGGAGGGGCACATTTTTCCGAGGAAAAATTTGACAAGCAAAAAGAAAAGAAGGTCTTCACTTTCAAAAGGGGGAGGGCACATTTTTGTTTCAACGGCATTTTTACATTACAAATTTTAATTTTGTTTCTCAAGGGGGGGGGGCACGGGCCGGCTGTGCCCCCTCCTGGATCCGCCAGTGGTGGCGGGGATAGGGGAAGGTGAAATTTGTTAATTTGTGCTTTGACAAATAGGCCCACGGATCTAAGCAAACTGTATAGGGGTGTCCAGGGTGCGATAAAAAGGGGAGGGGAAGAAACTTAGAAGGAAAGGGAACGTAAAGTGACAAAATAATAAAAATAAAAGAGAATCAGTGTTGAAAGGGACCTTTTCAAGTTAGTATGTTAAAGATTCTGCTCGCATCGATTGATTAGTTACATAACTATCCAGTTCGTGATTACAAAGGGGCTTAGAATGGTAAATTTCCAAGTCGGAAAAGATAAGAGAGTATTAGCTTGCGCTTATTGTTAAGTCAGATACCCATCTTGTTCATGATTACAAAAGGGGCTTATAATGTTCATTTTCAAGTCGGAAAATAATTTTTTAAAAAGATTCACCTGGCGCTTCGCGCTCGCACCATTATTGTTTAGTAAGATACCTGTTTATTGTTATGTTACTTAAAATATCCAGTTTTCAGATCGTAATAACAATGATTTTCTGCTCTTTTCTCATTTCGCCTATAAAGAGTATGGAAGTTCTAGTCCCGTCTAAGACCAAGGGCAGCCATTTTGAAAACGAAGGAAAGACAACCCGTTTTTCTGAATTCAAATGAAAGGGGTGACACATAGCTGTTTGACCTACATCTCATTTTTATGCTGTCGTTTCTTCTCTCTCCTTTAAGTTCTTTTTACTTCATCTCCTCCCTTCTCCCTTTTTTCTTATTTTTTTTCAGTTGAAAATTAATTTATAGGGGCGGTTGGTCCCTAACCCTGTAGTGCCACACCTGTAAAACTTTATTAATATACAGTACAGCCAATATAAATTCGATCAATCTCAACTATATTTGCTCAAAGAACAATTGTATTCGAAGGACCAAGGCTTTGGAACAATCTTCCAAACGAAATAACTGCTGTTTATCCATTAGTATGTTTAAATGTAAACTGAAATCATTTATTTTGTCCAGTTATGGACACCGTTAAGACGCACTGGCTGAATATATATAATGTATTCGATTTGTACCTTTTAAAGGTATAAGTGATATAGTTTTTTTTATTTGTTTTTCATTCTTCGCTCATCCCCCTCCTATATTTCACATTGTCCACTTTTCCTCTAACTCTTTACCCCGTGATTTTGCGCTAATCTTTGGCTTTTCCTTTTATAGTCTAATTTTTCTTTAGTGTCCGATCTCCTTACGAACTTCATAATTACTTTAAGGAACCTGCAGACACTACAAGCTCTGCTTTTCATGCAGGTTCCTTCATATTTCACTTTATTTACTGCCATTATCTTTGTATTTTCTATGTAATCAAATGTATTTCTTGTATTATGTTATTATTTTGTTATCTTGTAAAGTATGAAAATAAATTCAATTCAATTCAAACTATAAAAAAATCATCTGATGAGTTTGACTCAATGACATAATTATTAGCAACCAAAACGGGTTCAGTGATTAGTTAACACACCGTCATAAAATCAGTGACTCGATTTATAATTAATGCAAGTATAGGAGGCCAATATAATAAGCGAGAAACAATTCCTTATCTTAAAAAAATAATACTAGTATAAAACAAATGCTAGTGTGAAATGAAGATATATTTATTTTTTCTATTTTGGTTTAAAGTGGTCTGAATCGTTGTTGCTCTTTCGAAGTCCCTCTATAATTTGGAAACGGGAATTCTCCTGTATAGTTTGGACGTTAGGGCTCCCTGGCCTATTCGAAAGTAATTAAAATGTATATCTGGAGGTGATCTTGATCTCAACATCAGACAACAATTCACAGTTGCTTAGTCGGCATGGTCAGGCAAAGTTTCCTTGCATGTTAATAAACAATGGCACACATTTTACAAGCCCCCAGAAGCCTCCCCCCACTGCGAAGCGAAGCCTCATGTATAAGCCTAACTGTATTTTTTAGGTTGTATTTTTTGTCTGTGCGGATTTTGAACAATGCCCCTATAGAAAGCAACTATAATTACATCCGTCTCCAAATTTATCTTTTGTTTTCTTAGTGATGATAATCTCTCTGTCCTAAATTAGCTGGCGGTGTATTGAATACAGTAGTTTGCGTCCTGTTGTCATTTTTAAAATGCCTTTTAATCTCGGCAAAGAGGCCCCAGTAATTTAATTTTTTTTATGACATGCATCGACTAGATGAGACGAGAAATTGACAATGATAGATTGTAACTTAAGGATGGTTCATTTTTGTTCGTTTTATTTTTCTTATTGAGAACATACCACTTTTGCTCTCGATTTTGCGGCTACAAAGTTAGAACAATAATAATATTTTCCTGACTTCTTGCGTTTTTACATCCTGCGTCACGAACCTATATCGCTTCGACCAGCAACACTGTACATTAAGTGTTTGTGTGCGTTAGTGCGTGTAGAATATAGTAAAATGCCCCGCCCCCTGTATGTCCTTTTGAGTTCCACGTGGATTCACTCCTGTTTCAACTGAATCATTTATCCTCTATCTCTTTCTTTCCCTCCGATTCTATACCTCCCAGAAAAAACATATATTTTGAGACATGGCGAGGGGTACTGGCGTATATACTATTCGGGCAAAATTTGATCACTGGCGAGCGATTTTCTTATTACCCCTTTTCACCCGAAAATCAATTTTCGTGATTTTGCTCTTATTTCATTTTCTTTCTTTCCTTTTTTTTCTTCTTGGATCGTTGGACTCGATTCGGGAGATGTGCCCAAAGTCCCCACCTATAAAATTCACCGGTGGGTGACAACAGTTCCCAGACTCTGGTTGCTTCAGTGGCACAGACTAATCTCTCTTGCCCCCCCCCCCCCAACCGCGTAGCTATAGGATCTCATTTTGGAGGGGGCGGTAAATGCACGCGAAGCGTGCCAACACTTACAGAGCTCGCGAAGCGCGCTCCCTAGGGGGTGGGTGCAGGGAGGGGGAGTTTCCCCCTCCCGCGCGAAGCGCGAAGCTTTTAATGTATCATAAATTAAATTGAAAAGGAGCCGTTTCTCTTGTCTCTAGCACCTCCAATTCGGTTGACTATATTGCGATTTTGAACCTTGTTTTCAAATGATTGTGAATGCACAAAAGAGGTATACAATGGAGGAAATTAAAATGATAACAAATCCGCGCGAAGCGCGGAAGCTAAAGCGTTTTATCAATTTTTCTTGCCATAAAAGGGTCCCGAGAAAAGGGTTTTCTCAAAGATATATTGAATACTTTCTTTGGAAAGAGCAGATCATTGATTACAAACAATTTAGCAACAGTGCATATTTTTAACTCGCAAAACAGATGAGAAGATTGGTAGAGGAAGATATTCCTCCCCGCGCAGAGCAATGAAACTCTGAAATTTCAAAGGGCGGACGTTTCATTAAATGTAGATGAATACCCAATCGGCTCTAATTCAATTGATTTTCTAAGATTATTGAACTTCATTACAAGGAATATAGTGCGCAAAAAGTTGAAACTTCTGCGATTTATTGAAACTATCTATCTATATAAAAAAAAGGATGCCTAATTTTTTAGACTTATCCTGAAGCGCTTCATTTTGAATATAAAGAAACTTAAGTGTCATTCAAAATTTCAAACTGAGGGCGCAAAACAGGACAGGAGATGAATGTATACAGGGAAATGACATGAAGTTTAATATAATTTAATAAAAAATATTGTACTTTATTTAATACGACACGAACGAAATTAGGAACCTGTTTGCCCCAAAATTATAGTTGTTTAGTAATGAGCTGAAAAGCGGGAGAAGTTGACTTTATGTAGGTGACGGCAGAAACTGATATAAAGATTTTACCCGCCCGGAGCCGACCAGACCAGAAGTTGCGCGATCAATTGAAAAAAAAGATAACTTCATATATTTACTTCGGTCTAACCTTACTCAAATTCATACCCTAATGTATACAATTTTGACTTTAACTGGCAAGAAGCACATAGCTGAGGTGGAAAAACAGGGTTAGAGAAAAGGTGGGGAAACAATGGAGAACTTCAATATTGTCATCTAACCGCGCGCAGCGCGGAAGCAAAATTCATATATATATTTAGAGCAAGAAAAGTGAAGGGGTTTCTCTTTTGAGAAAAAATTAAAGAATAAAAAAAAACACAAAGCTACATTCCTTTCTTCCCTTCCCTTTTCCTTTTCTCCTTTCTTTTTTTTCTTTTTGGGGACGTTTTTTTTTTTTTTGGGGGGGGGCGACCGCCCCCACCGCCCCCCTGGCTACGCGCCTGCCCCCTCCCCCCCCCGCCTTTCGCAACCAACCAACCACCATGACCACGGAATTTCCGTGCAACCAACTTCCACTTAAATGTTATATCAACCCACCAACAGATGGCGGTAGATAGGCAAGGCCCTATATAGGGCCTTGGGTATAAGATCAGAGTTTGGTAAGATCTCTGGCCATGGCATTCTCTGCTGCTGCTACCTTCTCGTATACTCTACCAAATTGTTTTACAAAAAAATATATAACATAATCAAACGAAAGTTCCCAATAGATATATCGATAAGTTGATCGAACCACTGATCTTCTGATTAGTGGACCTAACACTTCCGTGTCCACTAACCTCATAATCATGCCTCGACCTCCCAATTCCTTGGTCTATAATCAACATGACCAAATTAGACAGTCAAAATCTAAAGACGGTAAAAATTGGCAATTCGTCTTTTGCCAACTTGTCCACTCATCACATTGTCTGCATTTATTCAATGCCATTCCGTTCATCAACTTTTCGTACAACAACCATTTTTTTGTCCAATAATCACCTCGTCTAATCACCAGTTTGTCTATGACCATTTCGTCTCATAAGCAGTTGGTCCAAACATTGTAAAAATATTAATATATTGCGTAAAATTTTTACCACACGAAGGTAATTATGTGTCCAATCGATTTGCCAAATCGATTGGACACATAATTACCTTCGTGTGGTAAAAATTTTACTGCCCAATGGGTAGTATTTTAGCCAACGCGGGAAGCATAATGTTCAGTAAGGTTAAAAATATCAGCAATTATAGAATGAGCAAAATCTTCATTTACACTCGTCTGGATAAATAGAAATGCCCCCGGCCACAGAAATGCCCAATGTTACCCTCATGGAGCACTTTTACCCAATATTTTTAGAGTGTAATACTAACTTTGTTTTCATTGATTTCGCCCAATTAACACTTAGTCCAATTAGAACTTGACTCGCACCAACTGGTCATTATAGACGAAATGGTGAGTGGACGCAATGGCAATTAGACCATGTGGATAGTGGACGAACTGATGGTAGACCAAATATTCGGTAATTTGGACGGATTGGCATTATACCATGAAATAAACCGGGTAGCCGGTGCGTGGGTGCTGAAGCACCGCCCCAAGACTGGGTGCTCTTTATCCTATACACCATAGACAGCACCAACTGGAAATCCGTTTGGTAGGCCTATGCTGAAAGGTAAAAATTTTTTATCAAAATTACCTTCATTTCTGTAAAGCGCGAACTTTATTTGAACCTAATAACATAGCGTCATGCAGGGGCGGAAATCTTTCCCAAAAGGTAGGGGGGGGGGACAAGGGTCTGGAAAATTTGACAAGCAAAAAAAAAGGGCTATTACCTAAAATTTAAGGTCATTTCGACGAAAATATATTTGACAAGCAAAAAAAAAAGGGTCATCTCTCCCAGAATTAACGCACGTTTTATTCACATTTTGAGTTATATATTTCTTAGCATCACCAAAGACCCAAAATAGTAGGGGGGGACATTTGATATTGTGACCCCCTACTATTTTGAGTAGGGGGGACACGTCCCCCCTGTCCCCCCTGGGATTTCCGCCCATGGCGTCATGTGAAGGCATGACCCTCATCATTCCCGTCATAATTAGGGCGATCTCAGGCAAAGGCAAACTGAGCCAGGAGCCAGTGAGCAGCGATAGAATTTTATTTGTCATTTAAAGGGATACTCCGGGTTGAAGATATTTATATCTCAATAAATAAAATAAGAAATCACGGAGCAAAATACTGAAAATTTGATCAAAATCGGATAACCAAATAACAAAGTTTTCGAATTTGTAGAGATTTGCATTATTCTGATGAAACAGTTCGAGGCAAGTCAGTCTTCATGTGAATATTCATTAGGTGGGCTGATGATGTCATATTTCCACTTTCTACCAGGAACCGAAGTAATTGGATTGAAAATTGGTTTAGTGCATTATTTCTCATAATGGAGACACACCATTTACACACTTATGAAAAAATGAAACAATAATAATTTCATGTAACAACATAAGAAAACATAAAAAAAAGGAAAGTGGCGATGTGACATCATCAGCCCACCTAATATCATAAAGACATGCCGAGAACTGTGTCACCGCGGAATAATTCAAATCTTTAAAATTCGATAAATTTTTTATTTTGTAATCCAATTTTGATGAAATATTCAGCATTTTGCTCTGTAAATTTTACTCTAATTCAGCCCGAAGCATCTATTTAATTTCCTCCCATTTACCTACATTTTTTTCTTTCTCCCATTTTTTTTGCTTTTCATTCTCCTCTCCTTACTTCTCATTTTCTTTTCATTATCATTTTTTCAATACTTCCTCCCTTTCCCTTTTTTTTATTGCAACGTAGGACCTATGACCCTTTGCCCCCCCCCCGTCCCATTGAATCCACTTCCGTCTCCCCTCCCCCAACCAACATAATTTCCTCTGATTGTCGATCGTGTCAAGCTCATTAAGAAAGTAGACAGACTTTGGGGAGATCGTAGACTATATCGAACGAGTATTCACAGTTCACCGTCTATTATCTAAATTCACCTATTCGACGATGTGCATATTGCTATGGCATTTACGTGTAAATAAATTTGTGTGTGTAGTAGTTGTGTTCGTGTGTGTAATGTTATGCAGCAGCAGCAGTATGTTTTCGCGACACTGAGACTTTACGCGAAGTGTTTTCGTTAGTTTTTTGGAAAAATATTGAACATTTGAAGCCAATTGTGTAGGTAAGACGATGGTAAGTTTTCATTCGAAACTGCTAAGGTTCTGTTTGATGTATGTAATGTCGGTAAAGACGTTTGAAAGGTTAGTGAAGCTTCTAATGTTCTGTCGTTGACTAATTCGAGTCCACCATTTCTTCCTCCATCATCCCCGAGGCTTTACGGAGACGAAATCGAAAGTGAGGTTAAGAATGTATGCGAAGCTAAATTGAGAAATGCACGATTTAACTTTAAAGAGTTATGGTTAACATGTTTTTGTTTCAATATTCCACAAATGTTGTAGACTATTTGATAAGGTTCCTAATATTCTAAAGAGCAACTGTGACAGATGTCTCATCAAAATTTACAGCAACGAATAACAGAACTGAAGTGAATTAGCCTACCTTGGCTGCCAAAATTCAGTCCAGATCGATGGTCATCCAATTCCAGGATTCCAGACAAGACAGCTGCAGGTGCTTGTTCAAGTCATGCAAGTTGTTAAGAGAGAATTTTGAGTGGATGAGTGAAAGTGATTGTGAGTCTGTCTTGTCTTTCTCAGTAACTAATGCCTAATGGCCACAATCATGTGGCAATATTATCCTGTTTCCTATGGAAGCTTAAAAGTGCCACCGAGATGTTGAAATAATTATCTCGGGAAGTCGACATCTTGATAACAAAAGATAAGATGACGAGATCCTGGATCTCATCATGTCGACATCTTTTAGAAGAGATGATGAGATGACAAGATCCTGGATCTCATCATGTCAACATCTTTTAGAAGAGATGATGAGATGACAAGATCCCGGATCTCATCATGTTGACATCTCTTAGAAGAGATGTTGAGATGACAAGATCCCGGATCTCATCATGTTGACATCTCTTAGAAGAGATGATGAGATGACAAGATCCTGGATCTCATCATGTTGACATCTTTTGGAAGAGATGATGAGATGACAAGATCCCGGATCTCATCATGTTGACATCTTGTAGAAGAGATGATGAGATGACAAGATCCTGGATCTCATCATGTTGACATCTTGTAGAAGAGATGATGAGATGACAAGATCCTGGATCTCATCATGTCAACATCTTAAGAAGAGATGTTGAGATGACAAGATCATCTCATCATCTCTTCTACAAGATGTCAACATGATGAGATCCGGGATCTTGTCATCTCATCATCTCTTCTACAAGATGTCAACATGATGAGATCCAGGATCTTGTCATCTCATCATCTCTTCTAAACGATGTCAACATGATGAGATCCGGGATCTTGTCATCTCAACATCTCTTCTAAAAGATGTTGACATGATGAGATCCGGGATCTTGTCATCTCATCATCTCTTCTAAAAGATGTTGACATGATGAGATCCAGGATCTTGTCATCTCATCATCTCTTCTAAAAGATGTCGACATGATGAGATCCAGGATCTCGTCATCTCAACATCTCTTCTAAAAGATGTTGACATGATGAGATCCAGGATCTTGTCATCTCATCATCTCTTCTAAAAGATGTCAACATGATGAGATCCAGGATCTCGTCATCTTATCTTTTGCTATCAAGACGCGACTTCCCGAGATAATTATCTCAACATCTCGGTGGCACTTTTAAGCTTCCATAGTTTCCTTCCTCCGTTAAAGTCGGAGATTGATACTAAAACTTTTACAAAGTGATAACTCGACAGTAAAAATGAGTGAAGACGTTTCCTATGTACGGGTGCTGACGTTAGAGTTAAACAGGTTGCTTAGAAGATTTTGGCGGGTGATGTGAAGATTGCAAATGAAGTATGAAATAAGAGCATGGAGCTGGATTTTACTGGCACTGCTGATGTGGTCAGGGGGAAGAAACAAGAAAGAGGAGAAATGTCTTGAAGAAACCTGCACATCGTCCGGCATTGTTGTTCTCCTTTATGCGATTGATGAGGTCATAGCGCACAGGTGGCCATACGCACTCTTTCAATAAACAAGGTGTGGCAAAATAAGGTTTGCAATGTTTGTCTTTGTTTTGGGGGACAAATGCTTAATTTTTTGCCAGTGCCAGTTTCCATTGCAACTATTCATCATATTGGTTCTTAAGTAAATTGATTTTTTTTAATTATTATTTTGATTTTAAATATTTTTCGGAATTAAAAATAGAGATTGAAAAATGAAAATTTTCTTGAAATTTTACTTTTCACCAATAGTGATCATTTGCATATTTGAAAAATGAAAATCTGAAATTGAAGGATTTTGTGTACATTTTTTAGTGATTTGTTTCTAGTAAAAGTTCAAAATTTCTCCGTGGAGGGGAGGCAAATGCCGCCTTGAATTGTGTTTTCCCCTTCCGCTGCACACAGCCAGGATTTGCAATTTGAACTTGAAAATTGACCAGCAGACCTGTGCAATACATCAGGGGATCAGATGAACCCTACCCTAAATTTTTAAAAATAAATGATAGGTTGTGATAAGGGGTGTCGATCCATGTTTCGGATCCATGACGTGGGAGTGGGTGTGGGGCAAAAGTGAACCAAAAAAACCTAAAATATTCGGCATGCTCAGTTACTCATACCAAGGGCGGAAATCTCTCCCCAAAGGTAGTGGACCAGGGACTGAAAAATTTGACAAGTAAAAAAAAAGGGAGAAAAAGGGTTTTCACATCAAAAGTAAGGTCATCTCGTCCAAAATAATGTTTTATTTCAATTTTGAATGATGTATTTCTTTCCATCATATGTAAAATACCCAAAGTAGTAGGGGATATTTGATATTGTGTCCCCCTACTATTTTTGGTAGGGGGACGTTTTCCATCAGGGATTTCTGCCCATTACTCATATAGACTTTGGTGCATAATTTAAATTCTGTTTTTATAATGGTATTTCTATGCCAATTTTAATGCTCTCTAGGGTAGGAATTAATTTTCATTTTTAGGGGATAATTTTCTTTTTCACATTGGGGCAATTGCAGAATTTCAGGGGCTATTTCTCTCATTTGAAGGGCTACTTCTTTAAGGGGTAAGAAATTGTATAAAGTGTGCAGTAAAAGCAAATTATTCTTCTGCCATTTATAGTTAGAATATTGATTTTCTAAAAACTCTTGAATATTGTTTGGAACAGACCTTGGGGAATGTAGAAAGAATGGTCGCCACAAAAAAAAGCAAATTGGGTGAATTTTAGGGGTGATTTGGACTGTCATGGTTATTCCCAATGCGTGAACGTAATGCCACGCAGAACTCGCCTCGCTTTGTCTTGAAGCCATTGATTGTTGATGAGGTGACTTCTACAGCAGGCAAAGAGTTCTAGTCGTTAACGATTCTAACACTGAAGATGTTTTGTCTCTCACTCAGTCTACTGATGATTATGTAAATCCTAAACTTCAGAAGTAAATTTGGATACATCATTCTGGTCAGCAAAAATTGCTTAAAATCAAATGTGTAGACCCATCAAATCTAATTCATATGTTGTAGGAAAAAACATCAGTGTTACGCTTATTTTTTTTTATTTTTAAAATTTTTTTATTCATTAACGTCAACTTGTACGTATGTATGATGTAATTGGGATGGATTTGGTCAAAAGTTCAGTCCAGGCTAGACTCTGTAACTGACTGAATCTTTCAATTATTAATTTTTATAACTGTTTGCATGTATTTAAGTTTTTTTTTCTTTCATTTTGTTTTGTTTTGTTAATCCAGATAACTTGGGCATCTACGTGCAAGCTATGAAGATAAATGCAGAGTACATGTAGGAACAAAGACCAATCACAGCTGTTGCACATTACACTCATCGACACATACATTCCTCCCTCGTGCAGCACCTCAGTCAGCATTGAGTATGGTGCCAGCTGTATGCATGTACATCACACTACCAACAGAGTATAAATAGGACCCAGCCAAGTTAGCATTCCATTTGCCACGTACACGTCTGGCAACCATCCATTAGGCTTGAGAGTATCGTGATTAATTATTGAACACATAATTGCGAATCAACACTGGATCATACATTGTAACATTGTACTGTAGGCATTGTTCAGTTCATCACAGGAAACTGATCCGAATTTTGTTTGAGGAGTGGTGATATAACAAGCAAACTCTTCCAACTATGGCTATCTTTCATGCATCCATCGTCAAAGATCAAAAGAGGACTTCATCATAAATACTCATCGCTCTCTTAGGAATGCATGTCATGGCAATACGAAGGACATCTTAACAGCAGACATTAAAACTCTTGTTTGAAAGTGCTTTTTTCAAGTTAGAATTTCACGATGAACCAGTATCAGCTTCAAAAGCAACTGGGAGATGGGACGTATGGGAGTGTTATTCTCGGCTGCAGGTTCGATAATGGAGAGAAAGTCGCCATCAAAAAGTAAGTTTAACTTTAAAAGTATTGATACACACATCAGCAATTGCATTGGTGAGAAGATACATTTTGAGCAGTTATTCTTGCAGAATACAGAGAGTTTTTGGATTGTCTGATGGTACAGGGTGGGGATTATTGTAATTATTGAAATGTTATTATTTTCTTTAATAACCTGTTGGAGACAGCACGCATCTAGCCTAGATGCGGGCTAGAGTCTATGTAAAGCATGTGTTAAAATGTAGCAAAATAATCCAGCCTCCAACAAGTTTAATGGTGTATCCTTGTATTACATCTTCATCTCAAAACCATTAGGGGTCATACTTTAATAAGGTCAAGTCCTCCTCAGAAAAATGTTGATTTGAATAAAAAGAGAAAAATTCAACAAGCACAATGATGAAAATTTCATCAAAATCGGATGTAAAATAAGAAAGTTATGACATTTCAAAGTTTCGCTTATTTTTAACAAAATAGTTATATGAACGAGCCAGTTACATCCAAATGAGTCGATGATGTCACTCACTCACTATTTCTTTTGTTTTTTATTGTTTGAATTATTTCAATTTTTACGAATTTGATGATTAGGACCTCCTTGCCTGAAGCACAAAATGTTAAAATAATGGAATTCCATGTGTTCAGGGAGGAATGAAACTTCATTTCACATGACAATGACGAGAAAATCAAAATATTTCATATCTCATATAATAAAATACAAAAGAAATAGTGAGTGAGTGATGTCATCAGTTCCCTCATTTTCATACTGACCGAGATGTGCATATAACTGTTTTGTGAAATGAAGCAAAACTTTAAAATGTCATAACTTTCTTATTTTACATCCGATTTTGATGAAGTTTTCAGTGTTTTGCTTGTTGAATTTTTCTCTTTTTATTCAAATCAAGTTTTTGTTGGGGTGAACTTGTCCTTTAAAGATATTACAACATGTACATGGATGTGTATTATGACCACATATCGGTAAGATTATAACCTATTAAGGCAAAAAGGGGGGGAGGAAATGTACAAACTATTTTGCCTACATGTGTGTTTCATGTAGATCAAGTTGATAGTCTCCTTTATGAGCAATTGGATTTATTAAGAAAACGTGATAAAAGACAATAATAAACATGTACAAAATTAAAACAACCCAATACTCGTCAGTTTTTGTACAAATGAAACATGGCCGATGACTAGCTGTGCATTACATACGATGACAAAGTAAATATGCATGTGATGCTTTGAAACAAGTTTAAGTAAAGTATGTACATTGCCTATAGTATAGTATAGTATAGTACAATGTACATGTATGTACATTGATAAATTTTCATGCCCAGTATTGAACCCAGGAAACCCAATATCATTCAATTACATTAAAGTGCTATTACCTGTCTGAACCACAAAAACCCCCTTGATGCACTTCACCCTCATCATCTATGCCTGATTTGAGCAAGTCAATGGAAATTACTGGTGTAGTGCTTGAAATCTGGTTGCCATGGGAACAGGACGCCGTCTGCACAATAGTCAGATAATATCCGTTCTGTTGTCGGTTCGTAATTGCTTTTCTGTGTGGATGGAATGAACACTGGAAAGTTCAAAAGGGTACATATTGCTATGGACACCTTATGAAGATAATGTGTATCAACAAAGGCTATAATACATTTACATTATAAAGATTCATTAATGTCCTCATTAGTAATTGAAATTGGGTATTTTATGGTTTGCATTCAATTTTTATTTTCAATATAATATATACATGTAGGATTATTCTTTATTCAACTTTTTTTTAATACTCCCACCATATTGTTGTCTTCTATATTTTTGCAATGTTTACCATCTACCGGTATGAAGTTAAAGGATTGAAAACTTTTTTTGCTGATATCCTTTGTGGCTTTAATTATATATTTTGTTGTTTATTATTTTTTTTTGTAGAATGAAAAAGAAGTTTTATTCATGGAATGAATGCATGGAGCTGAGAGAGGTCAAGGTAAGCTAATTAGTTAATCAAGCTACAAAATTCAGTACTGTATAAAAATGCATATTTATATAAAGTATAAAGTATGAAGTGTGGATTGTATAGATGAGAATTTGTGGTTAAAAAAATATGTAGGCTCATCTGACTGCATGTTTGTGAGCATCTGCAACTCTATTTGCACATAAACTAAAACAAAAGGTTAAATGTGATACTGTATTGTATGTACATGTATTTGGAGTTTGGGGAGATATCTCTATCTATAAAATGTTTCTTTAACCTTTGATGACCATTGGATTCTTTGTTCCAGCTACTGTATGACTTATTTCTTGTTGCTACATGTATATCCATACTTTTACACTGTTGAGTGTACAAGTAAATGTAAATTGTAATATTGCACTGCCTGTATGTTTGATTGATGTTTTGTTTGCATTTCCCATAGGAAATTGTTTAAGGAAAAAATAAATGAAAAATTTAAACGTATTGTAGAAAAAAGGAAAAAAGAATACATGTACATGTACTAGAAGATCATGTTATATATCAGGCGAGATTTTCGTGAACCATCTTGTAATCATTGCTGAACATGAATAGAATAATGTACACACATGTGCATGTACTTGTAGGGTATTACATGTAGACTGTAAAATACCCAGCATTCTTGTAAGGGCTCATCCATTGTTGCCTGGCAACAGTAATCAATGAGTGTCGTGTAGCGATGTGCATCCCTGACTGCCCCCAGTGCACAGCTCGCTACAAACCATACTGCATATCTACATGTAATTCAACACTGATGGGAGATGCATGAGTTGAAGAGGCAGTTGTGCATGTGATTAAAATCACGATCAAACCCCAGATTGTTTTTTGGCTACATGCCTTCACAGAATATGAAGAAATAAACATCTGTATACCCATCCATATTATGTGTAGTAAACCTGTATCACATAATATGGATGTATGTAGGCCAAAAAGTGAATTGCACATATCCACATGGCACATACATGTATATATACATGTGTACATGTGCTACAGAACATCAGTGCACAACTCCTTTTTCACCCATTACTTTACATGTATATGTACACTGTATGAAACAAACATGTACATCAGTACATGTATATCCTATGAGTATAAACCAAAATTACTACTGAACCAGCTTTATAAAGTTACATGTACATGTAGTCTTTAATCATTTTGTTTTTCTGTCTCCATTTTCCATTAAAATTGTTTTAAAAAAAAATCAGTGCAAATTGTTTGGATTATGTAAACATGGAGGCCCTACTTGAAAATCAGATGGTTGTGTATTTACATGTAGAAAATAAAATATTTATTTCCTCTTTTTTTTTTGCAGTCTCTGAAAAAGTTGAACCATGCAAACATTGTCAAGTTGAAGGAAGTGGTTCGGGAAGACAACATTCTTTATTTTGTGTTTGAGTACATGCAAGAGAATCTTTATGAACTAATGAAAGGAAGGTAGGTCATTACAAATCTCGTGTTTTATGTTGTAGTTTTTCATGTACATGTACATGTAAGCCCCTGTTTGAGGGTTATGAACTTGTGATTGATACAAACTAAACCCAGTCTTGTGTCAGATTGATTTTTAATAATTTCTAATCCTCAAAAGACATGGTTTTGATGATTTGAAAACTAAAGATAGATTTTACAGAGACATAGCTACATGTACTTCTATTTATCAATCATAGGAGTATATTTACGGTGTACAGTGTAGGTTATTAAATTTTTAATCAGCAACTTTGAGAAACTGATTGATTTCCTCTTTCCCTTAAAAAAAGATTGATTCTATGATCTTTCACTTTTACATGTACACGGATAGATTATTACCTGAACATTACACATGAACTGTATACCAATTATGGGTATATTGATGTTTTATTATTGTTGTTTACCTTTACAGGGTTAAATTAATAGCGGAACCAGTTATCAGGAATATTGTTTACCAAATTCTCCAAGGACTAGCGTACATCCACAAAAATGGTGAGCATTTCTGAAAATAACCCCAACCAACTGTCAAGTCATGTAATAATTTTTACCCATATAGACCCAAAGTCCTTTTAGCGTCTAAGTACTACCCATACATGTATGTATTTTACATATTTTGAATGATGCAGATGTTTTTTGTCTGTAATATTTTTGAAGAGATGTGAATCGCTTTTTTCTATTTCCATATTCAATTACAATATCTACATGTACATGTACACTACTCCCCCCCCAAATAAAAATGCATACATCAGAAATATTAAACTGGTATGAGAGTTTCCCCTTCAAATAGTCTGCAGTGAATTAAAAAGATAAGGAAAAGAAAAGCTGTATTTCTCAATTAGACAAAATCGATGCATTAATTGTTCATTTACACACAATGAACCCATAATTTACCATTTAGAAACCATAAAAAAAACCTACAAAAGAATTTATTTCAAAATCAAATTATGAGAAAATCATTAAACATTATCATGATACACTTCCAAAGCTAAAACTTTCCCATGACTGTTTTACTCTGGACTGTATTGATAATTTCCATTTTATAATTCATATTTTATAAATATGATGTACATGTAGAGAAAACAATAAGGGGGAGATCAATAGATATACATGTAGATGGCAGAGATATAGATTTTCGAAACATACCCACCCCCCAAAAAGGGAAAACAATAGTGAAAGATGATAAGCAAAGCAAGATAACAATCCAGCTTGAAGTTACTAGGCAACCGCATCCAGATACAAACAAGCGGGAGGAATGGTTTTTTATATTCCAAAACAAAATTGTAAGAAAAGCATTGAACATTGTGATGATACGCTTCCAAAGCTAAAACTTTCCCATGAATGTTTTACTCTAGACTGTATTGATAATTCCTATTATATAATTCCTATTTTGTAAATATGAATGTACATGTAGAGAAAAATAAGGGGGAGATTAATAGATATACAATGTAGATGGCAGAGATATAGATTTTCGATACATACATGTACATGTATCCACTACCAAAAATAAAAAAAAAGGCAAAACATTAGTGAAAGATGATTAACAAAGCAAGATAACGATCCAGCTTGGAGTTACTAGGCAACCGCATCCAGATACAAACATGCGGGATGAATGGATTAATGGCCTAATGTTCAATACAGATCATTGTATCCCTCATTACCTGTAGCTTGAAGGTACACGTACAATCTCAATGAACTTTTGCAGGTTGTTCACTCTGTGTATGTCATGTGGTCTATTAATGTAAGCCTCATTGTACTTGTACTTTTCACTTTCACCATTGTATGAAGTAAAAAAGAAAAAGAAAAACCCAAGCAATATTAAATGAATTAAAAACTCTGATATATTTGTATATTAGAATGATCACTGTACACTGGGAAACAAAACTTCATAGCAAATACCATGAAGAACAATCCTCACTCTAATTTGATTGTTCGGCAGGCCAAATGTTAGTTGTTAAGTATTTTGGACAACTTTTTTTTTCTCTCTTACAATTTTTTTTAAAAAATTCTGTGTTATTTATAAAAAATTAAAGTTAATTACAAATGTTACAAATGATTATCAAGTGTTTGCAAATCACGTAAACACAAGTTGGTAACAAAAAAAATCAGATTACCTTGATTCATATCCCCTACCCCCCCCCCCCCCCCCCGTATTTTGGACAACATGGTTGAGAGGATTAGAGCCTGTTACTCCTCCTAAGCAAGACTACATGTAGCATCAAGAAAAGAAAAAATGTAGCTGTCATTTTCTGGTGTCAGAAACTGTCTGGATTGCCAATTAAAATCAATAATGAATGGGGAGGAAATATTGAATTGATATTGAATGTAATGTGCATTTGAAATGGCAATAATGTGGCAATTATGCTGCAATGCTGTACAACTACATATGAGCTTACAGGTATGTTGAATATCCTGATATCTATGCAATGTTTATCCATTCCATTATCTTTTAGATAGAAGTTTTTATCTTTTTTGTAAAGTATCTCATGGATTTTTGGGGAATACATGTAGCTATAGCTGGAAAACTTTCAGGAGTAGTGTATAGCATTTCTACCTTAAAAAAAAGTTATATACATGAAGCTCTCTATTTGAGCTGAACTCCCAGTTAAGACAGTTGTATCGAACTCCCTTCAAATTACCAGATACATCAGACTTGATTCCTTGCTATTTGCCACCCTGATTCCAATTAGCATAGGGTGGTACTGTACAGTTGTATTTTTAATAGTGGTTCTGCCGTGTAATCCGAGGGTTGAGTGTGAAAAGCACTTGCATCCGCAATTGCTCAATTGCTATCTGGTTGGATGCAGATCAATGTTGTTGATTTACAATGAAGAGGGACTTTGCTGCTCACTGTGGGAACACACCCTTGGGAGTGGAGATTGTGCGTGTACATGTAGGCAACCCCGGATCTGATGAATAGGGTAATGGTATTAAGGCGTTGAGAGATGCCATTTCAGTGGAAATGCTTTGAAATTGGATAACTGGTAATAATAATGATGATGGTAATGAATCATTATTTTATGGTGCATATCCCCCCAAAAATTAAACAAAGTCCCTGTGTGTTGTTACATCTTACCTCAGGATTCTTCCATCGAGACATGAAGCCTGAGAATCTGTTATGCTGTGGACCTGAACTCATTAAGATTGCTGATTTCGGTCTAGCGAGAGAGACCAGATCCCGCCCTCCATACACAGACTATGTGTCAACAAGATGGTAAGATTTCATTCACATCATACCTTTTGAATTTTTTAGATTTGTAAAATTCACCAGAATTCGTCTGGTTTTTGTGGACAAGGGGACATTGTTTGAAAGAAAAAATAACAGTTTCATTTAATCTCACCTGTCAGTTTGAAGTGCCAATACATGTATGTGTTTGGTGAGTTTACTTACTATTATATTTATATCAATAAGTTGTCATGCTTTGCATGATGTGCTTTAGATATGCACATGTACACCCTATCTGTTTTAAATTTCATATTTACATTTTTAAATTCAACCAAAAGTGGAATTACTTTTTTTGCAGACTGTAGATCTGTTATCCTCTGAGTCAATCAAAATGTTGTAAATAAGAAAGATGGATATATTCTGTAACTCTACCGGGGCATTTGACAGTATCAACTCTTCTTTTTTTGTAGGTATCGAGCACCGGAGGTCCTACTACGCTCCACCAAGTACAGCTCACCGATTGATATGTGGGCAGTAGGATGCATCATGGCCGAGCTTTATACGTTAAGGCCTTTATTTCCTGGTAGTAGTGAGGTAGATGAGATATTCAAGATCACTACGATATTGGGCACCCCTAAGAAGGTAAGACACACTCCCACCCCTGGCAATTTCTTTTTACGGGGGGGGGGGGGGGGGGGGGGCAGTGAATAAGGATTTTTATGGGCTTTTAAAATTTTTTCCAGGGCTCCGAGTCCTCTTGTATTTTTCCCCTCCTATGCTTTCGACCCTCTACCAAGATAATACTCAAGAAAGAACTAAAATAAAAAGTAGGAAGATGAAGAGTTAGATTTAGATCTCAAATTAATTGACTATTTACACATTGGATTATTCTTAATTCTGTGTGGTATTAAGACAGATGAAAAAGAAGACAAATTACAAAAGATTGTATTGCTATAACTAGATGTACATTGTACATGTTTACATCTCTTGACCATGTTAGGACAAGTTTTAGTACGAAGAAATATTATTTAATGCAGTGAATATTTCCACATATGCCAACTGATCAGCATAGGAAGTATATGAGGGTGATATGCAATTTTGCCCTCATGAAGTTGAAGATCTTTACTAATTAGATCCCACTGATGTTCCTCTATTGCAATTTATTTCATTTTTTTTTCAATTCTGATATCAGCATATTATATTCCACTTTTCATGAAAGCTGAAAGTAATACACTTTTAATCAGTCTCCATTCATGTTCTTGGCCTTCGTTTGACTCTCCACAGGAGGAATGGGTAGAGGGATACAGGTTAGCATCCCAGATGAACTTCAAGTTTCCTCAATGCGTAGCCATGCCGCTCAAGACAATCATACCCAACGCAAGTCCCGAAGCTCTTCAACTCATACGTGACATGCTTGCCTGGGATCCCCAGAAGAGACCCACGGCAGCTCAAGTGAGTATGGGGTCTTTCTTTTGGGTCGGGTCCACTTTTGTGACATACCAGAACTAAACAACTGTGTCTCATTTAAAGCAAAATGATAGTAGTTGCAGTAAAACACTAATTTCATGATAAAGTCTGTAAAACCAAGGTTAAGTATGACTATATCATCGTGGGTCTAGATCTGGTACAGTTTACATAAACTGAACTTTGTGAAATCATAAAATCTAAGCTGAAATATTATCACACAGAAGATCGCCAACACAGATAGGCACATGTGGGACAGTGTATTATTATTGCTGGAATAAAGACCTGATGGAAGTGACCGATTCCGTGCTTATTTTGGTTATTTCTCAGCAATTACACAATTTCTTCCAGAATCCTTTGGCACGTATTTTTTATTCATACAAACAGACACTTGGGTGGTCATTATATTAGATTCTGTAAAAAGTCATTTTGAGATTGTTACCAGAACTGGAATTTACCTTTAAATAAGGCAAATATCTTCCAATTATCACTTCAGCAAAATATCTGTGTCCCACTAAAGGTTTACTTAATACACATGATATATAGACCAGTTCGTAGTTACTTCATGGGCAATTTTGGTCAAATGACCTTTCATTTCTTTCATCATGATAGGCAGATTTCAAAGCAAGATATTACGTAAGCTTGCCTTACATAGCAGGATGAAGAAATTGAATAGACCAGGTGACTAGAATAGCACACCAATGAACACTTAACGAAGGTATTTGTTGCATTCCTACTTTGAATGCATATCTTAGCATGTTGCATAATGTACTTGACAAACAGTGAAATACCAGTCGTTCTTGGAAGCATTGTTGTTTTTTGTGGATGTAAATGAAAACGACAATTCAAAAGAATATATGAATAATCAAGACATCAAAGTTGGTGCTTATCTCATTAGGTTTTAAAGCACCATGTCACTTTAGTACAAATGACCTTCTTCTGATCATGCGTAGAATCTTTTGATCATGCGCAGAAAGGAACTACGAACTGGCTTATTGCAATGTCAGACCTGACAGGATATTGCCAATGATATGTAAATGTGATGCCCATGTAACAGTAACAAAAATTGATTAAACTACAACATATCCAAGATTTTGAGATCAAAGATGGCTGTCAATGGTTGGAGATCTTCCTCACATAGAAACAGCTAACTGTAGCCACATCTGCAAATACATTCCCTTTCCCCTGCTTATATCCTCAGTGTCTAAAATACAAGTACTTTCAAGTTGGCGTAGGTGAGCTTGGTGCCAAAGTTCAGCCGTCCACTCGACAACAGCAGCAGCCAAATCAATTACCACAAAGGGAAGCACCCAATCAAAGCTCTGCAAAGAGGAGAGTCGTAGCGGAACAGAAACCAGCGCAAAGCCCTCTCCCCAAAGTACAACCCAAGAAGGAAAATGCCCCTCCCAAGGACAGTATGGACGATTTCTTCGCCAATTTGGGAAAGTCCAAAGAGGTGGAACCCTCAAAACCCGTGAATGTCGGAAACAAGAGCGGGAGGAGAAAGTGGGAAACGGTGAAGAAGGTGGAAGACAGTTGGGGTGATGATTTTGATTTGGATGAAAGTCGGGGGTTCGGTGGTAGCAGTGCCAAGACTAAGAAGATAGGAGGATTGAAAAGCAAGGCGTTACCTACAATTGGTGCAGGAAATGCAGTCGGGAAGAAGGCCTCATTAGATTGGGATGATGATGATGACTTTTTAAGGTAAGTAGAGTGGATTGCAGTATGCATGTGTCTTGATATTTTATCACTGTATATATTAACCTGTGTTTAGGATCATTTCTAAATCAAACTTACCCCAATTTTGAAGACCTCTCTTAATTTTGATAAAAATGAAAAAAAAAACAAGCAACCTTCTGGTGCATAATAAGGAACTATCCTGCCTATTGTTTTTAACAGTTTCATATGACGTTTTCAAATACAGGTTTTGTATTCTGACTATTGTGGCATTACCTTTATGATAATTCACAACTCATGCATACAATTATTTTTTACTAAAAAAAAGTGGAAATAAACAACGATAGATTGCATAGATCGGAGTTTGCTATACATTCATAATACTTAAAAGATATAAGTTTTAACTCAAAGAAATTGTTTTTCTAATAGCTGAGGGAATTTTTTTTTGTATCCTTTCCTTTCATTACAGGAGTCCACCTAAGCATAGAGTAGGTCATTTGTCAACAAGAAACCAACCTGGAGTGGCTAGGGTGGGACTAGAGTCTGGAAAATCCTCTGCTTCATCTGCTAAACAGTTCTATATGGGCAAGGCTAGATATGTACCAGGTAAAATCCACAATTTGCCACTCTCCACCCAGGTGTTAAATGGGTACCTGGTAGGATGCGAAAGCGTATGTAGTATGCGTAGCGATTGAGTCTTGGGACTCTTGTTGGAATGCTCCCCAGGGAGTGGAGAAGGTGCATGCATTGTATGCGGGCATGCAAGGATCCGATGACCGAGATAATATATCTGTAAAGCGCTTAGAGACGTCTTTCCGACGTGTAAAGCGCTATATAAATGCGGTGTATTATCAAAATATACCCATATGCCGCTCTCCACTGAGCTTGCATTCATCTGAATTGAATTGCTTTAAAATGCATGTTCTTAGAAGAGGATTGGGGTTGTTTTGAAGCCTTGGTTTGATAGGTTTATTTATTTATTTTAGTTAAGTGAAAAAGAATGAATGTAGAGAGAAGCAACAGATGTAAATTTTAAAAATATTTTTAACTAAAGAATGCAATACATGAAATCATACCTTGATATGCTTATAATCTCAATTTACACATGAAAAGTTGCATGCACATGCATCTTGCATTACATTATCAGAAAAGTCAGATCATGTATTTTTCATCAACGACTTTAGTCAGTTTACACTGTGGATATTGTGCATTTGTGCAATAGGATGATTTAGGTTATATTTTGATTATTCTGAAACAGCCAAATTATGTACATTTTTTATTTTTTCAGGGTTTGAAAATAATGAGACTGCTCCCAAGCTAAACTTGCATTATCTTTAATAGTCAAAGCCCTGAAGAAACCATTGAAGTAGCTGACCATAGCTCAATGAATAGATAAGATTAGGCTTTTAATCTTAACAGGATGAAAGGATTATAAGGTGTTCAAAGGTTTAGCCAAGGTTGAGTTTAATCCAATAATCCCCCTCAGACACTTCATGAGGATGTTCCATTCAAAGCTTTCTTTGTCAGGGATGTTAAATCCAGGGGAGCTTTTCATGAAACATATAGTCAATGATTATCACTGGCAACTGTTATAAGCTACTGAAATCCTTGTATCCGATTGGCTCAGAACACATCAGTAGATGAGAATCACTGACTAGATGATTCTTGAAACTCCCCCAATATACATGCTCCATTGAGCTATTTTGTCCATTCCTCTAGAAAGTAACTTGTCTGGCTTTTTCATATTCACAATGTTATTTCAAAGGGATTCCTTTACAACTGTATGTAAAGCAAGTTGCATTATCATTTGAAAGCAAAGAATCAACTAAATTAAACAAGGAAAGTCAAATTTGTGACTTACAGTATTTGTAGTGGACAGTCACATAGTAGCAGGGAGAGTCCTGTACAAATTTACTCTTGTACTGTACCAGCAAGCTTGTTCTTGTAAAGATTGTCAGTATGAATACCCCCCCCCCCCCCAAAAAAAAAATATATATATAAAAATAAAAATAAAAAATGAATAAATAAATTAATTAAAAAAAAAGAAAGAAAAGAAAACGAAAACAAACAACAACCCACCCCAGGTAATAATATATATAAACCTTCTTTTCAGGTATGAATGTGAAGAGTCCGAGGAAGGAATCGGGCCATGGTTTACCTGCTCTCAAAGGTGTAGCCTCAGGTAGTGCTCATAGAACTAACTTAATAGGTGAGTCAGTCAAAATGACTATGTCAGGCCAGTCTTACTAAAATTTACCATTGATTAATCCTGATTTTATTGTTGTTTTATTGCTATTTATAATGTCTGTCTTGTTTACATCCATGCATACATTTTACAACACATGAAAATATACACAAAGTGTATGTTCAATAAATCAGCATAAATATTAAGTTAGATATTAGGAATAATAGAATTTAAGTGTTGTGAATGGTGAATCGATGCTATCTGTCTGCTTGAAACCAAAGTTGATCATGATAGTGTGCAAGCGTAAGAATAGTGCCACAGATTGTGAATGGCCTTTATTATTACAGAAAAATTATGACCTTGTATTACCAGTATATGAATAGCATTTAATATCATTTTGGGGGGGCTTGTTTTGAGGAAGTCGTTGTGATAGTTCAATAAAATCATATTAGCGAAAGTGTGATCGCAAAGAATAAATTGTGACTAGAATGCCAATGCTTGAAGAGTCTGTCTTACAAGTCATTATCTCTATATTATGATCTTCTGTCTGCTCCAGGATCTAATTACGCAAGAAGACCAGATAACAACTTTGGTGGTGGTGGAGGAGGAGGAGGGAGCTACATGCCATCATTTTCATCCAAACCAGACAGCTCTACAAGAATAGGAGGCTATAATGGTAAGAAATAACCCCCCGCTTCCATATTCAGTTGTGCATGTACATATGCTTCTACGATGTAACGTCTGTGTGGTAATAAAACATAGTATCTCAATATTTGTTTTGTTCTCTAGATATTGAAATAATGGGTATCTCAGTCCTACAGAGCTGCCAAGTAGTACAGATTTTCAGTATTTAGTACTGAAAAATAAGAAGAATACTGATGGTTTCATGTAAAACACTGATTTCTAATGTTTCAGTTTTATATCTTGTCCAATAGTGTTTCATTGAGAATACTGATTTCCTCAACAAAATACTGCTTTTCTGATTTGGAAATACTGAAATGTTCTTGTTCAGGTTGGCAGCTGTGGTCCTATAGCTTTTTTCTTTCTCCATTTTTTGCCACTACACAATTTCAAAGGAAAAACGGTCAATATTTCTGTTTGTGTTATTGGCAATACCATGAGCTATGTTCTTCAGATCTGACTTCTTACATAAGGGACCTCCCAGGAATGATTGCCTCAATTTTCTCATTTATATAAAATGATTTGAAATAAAGGTGCAGGGAACTGAATGTTGGGCATGTATTACTGGTAACTGTTATTTTCCTATAACCGTCCTTATGGCAACCACATATCCAAACTTCATAAATAGATACAGTAACCCTACCGAGATGCAAGTTTTTCTCACTATTTTCTATATGAACAATTATCAGTGCGCTGTTGTATATTGTATTGTACTTTGCCATTAGAAACAAAATTTATCTTGATTTTTTTTCTGCATGGGATATTGCAAAAGTAATTTGAATATTTGCCATTCCTTTCAGAACCATGGAAGACATCAAAAGCAGGAGTAACAAATACATTTGGAGCAGGAAGGAACAACGGGCTAAGAGCACAACCTGTACACGGTAGAACAGATTGGGCATCCAAGTAAGTCATTCCATTACAATAGTTCAAATAGAATTACACAGTGTAGGTTTCATTAAACCTTGTCCAGCTCGGTTCTATGACTATTGCTCCGGTGACAGTTGCTCGGCTATGAATTTCACACATTAATGGAATGACCATATTTAACCCTGGATTTAACACTATGTCCTATCCTTAACCTGACCCTAAACCTAATATAAAACCATATTGCAACCCTAACCTTATATCTTAGACGAAACAAAGCCTGGAGCAAATGTTGTTTTACTGTTCAGCCCCACCCCTTTCTCGTAGAAATTGTGTTATACAGATTTCATTGCATTATTAGTTTACCATGACAAAAGTGAAGCAAATCTTTATAAGGGGTATTGGGATTATGTATCCAGTGATTGAGGGTGAGAATTTCATGGACATTAACAGGGAATTAATTCTGGAAAAAAAAAGAAACCAAGCAGTGGAATGGAGAAATAGTACAAATAAAAATATAGAGAGACTTCTGTTTTCTTAACAGTGGGGCAAAGTGGGCCTGATAATAATATCCTATGAGATTATCAGCTCTTATTTTTAAGTGACGTGATTTAACAATAACTTTATTTGTCACATTTGATCATTTAATTCAATACAAAAATATTCTTTGCCCTGATATTGTATTGATTTACAGTGAAATTTTCAATCTTCATCTCCATACTTGAACTTAAGCTAATTCATTGTCAAAATCTTGAGAGATAAATCTAGCCTGTTATCTTTCAGTCTTGTCTATAGCTAGTCAAAACGTTAATAAAGCCATTGTTTTTACAATTCTTACAACAATATTACCAACACAGAGCATGCATGGCTCTGTTGCTTGGGGCTTACTCCTTAAACATTTCCAAAAATTAATTAATATCAACATTACCCACAGATCCACAAGACTTCGGGTAAGAAACAAGACAATATTAACCATTTCTTTTCTTCTTTTGTTGCAGGTATGGAGGCGTGCGGTAATATTCAGCCGAAGTTCGATCTAAAGAGTGCAATCAATCAATTGAGGATTATAGAACAAGATCATCGTATTAAATATCAATGTTGGAGACATGGCAGGACCATCCATGCGGTTTGTGGAAATGAAATCACTCATTCGGCTCACTCAGAATTGCATCTGACAAGGGTTAGATGTGTTAAGGCTGCCAAGTTGTAGCAGTGTCACTGAAAGTGTGTACCGGTACTCTGAATCTTAGGTCCACTCATAAATATTCATGGTGGTGTTTAATTAATGTGTAAACTTGTAGCTTTTACATTACACAACTTTCTCCTTACACTGAATGCTCATGTCTCGTTTAAGAAATGTTCAATTAGATCTTGCAGTACTGGAGTTTGTATCTTCTCAGTATCACCTTGACTACAGTTTGAAATGTTGTAATTATATCAAAAGTCTGCAGATGCGATCTTTTTAAAATGCAAAATAAATAAATATTCAATAATTTCAATAAAGCAATGCATAGCTTAAATTTGTACAGTATTTTGTCTGAAAATCAGAGTTATATGCCTTGGGGTATATTGTTGAATACGCTAAAGTCAGGCTACTAGTTGCAGTACTTCACAGCCTGCCTATTCATGAGACAGTTATATAAACTTTTTTTGTAAATATGTGCCTGTTGTCTATTTCAAATAATTTCAATAATCATGACTTTACAAAGTCAAAGAAAAATAAAAACTGTAGAAATAAAATTGTAACTTTGCAGAATCGCAACACATCAGCTTCATTAAGAATGAACAGAATTACCATATTCCTATTCTAAAACTGTATGTGAATAACTTGTATGTACAATGTAAAAGTGTTATCACTGATAAGACGTTAGTATTGTCAACTCTTTTTGATGAGAAATAATGCTTTTAAGTCTTGTAAGTACTAAGCTGTATGAAATGGTTGATTGATCTGATATTCTGATCTCATGTATATGTACAGCTTGTCTGATTTCCTATTGCCTTATTGAACTCTATAAAAGTAGGTGCTTTATATTCTACATACAATGAGACCAGGAGGTGGAGGGGGAGGGGGGGGTGTTAAAGAAAGATGTAGAGAAAAATGGGACCTATGTTTTTACATATACACTGTACATACAATGTGCAGGTTTATATCGTACACGTAGTTTCCTGCATAAAAGTTACCATTATGGAAGAGTTTTCCTGTGGAATCCTTGATTTTGGTTGGCCGTTGGTAGTTTCCATTGGATGGCAAAGTTTATTTTTGATGAATTTTGTGCAACCGGGTCCAGGAGTCTGATGCAAAGTGAGGTGTGTTTATTCACGAGTAAGATTTGAAACAGAAATCAAATGCAAGTCCCAAATGTGCGCTTGTGAGTCCCATCATACAAAGAGTTGTGATTGATCAAATCAACCACAACTATGGAAAGCCAGCAACATCAACATCTCAAATGCCTGTTTCTTTAAAAGATTTTCTAGATTGGCTGTATATTCATACATGCAATGTTTTCTTGAAAATTCAGTGTGCTTCTCTTTGTTTACAAAGGACACTGTGCAAATTTCCTGTAAAAAAATTATGACATTGATGGATTTCCATACAGTTTAATAAGATTGATCGGATCAGTTGTAACTCTTTGTAAGATGGTTGCATACCAAGTTGTGTATGATTTCCACAGTTGCATTTTTGATCCCGACCATTTCTCCAACAAGACTTGCTTATTCTGAGTGATGTTCAAGGAAATATTTGGAATGGTGTCATCTGTGTCAATGCAGTACTCTGCCCATGCCTTGTAATTGGTAAGATAAATCTTTGGTAAAATGCCACAATTTCACAAAGGAATAAAACAAAAATATGTCACTCTCCTGGTAGTTTGGGCCCCTCGAGTTACACAAAGGTTTGCAACCGATTGCAAACTGGCAATGGCCATTTGAGATCATTGTTTCATTCTATTTTTTTTCTGGGAATGCAAACATTATTGTTATGTGGCATCACTGACATGATTGAACACAATGTCCTCTCTTACATAGTCTCAGTATTTTGCATGAAAAAGATCATCACCTTGTTCGAACATTTGCCAAAGCTGTAAATTAAGATATATGTTTCTATGATGTGTGTGCTCAAAATGATTAGTATGTACATGTCAATGTGATTAAAAAAAAGACTTTAATGAAAGATGTAGAACAAATGCACACAGTCGCTTCATAGCTTCAACATAATATATTTTTGTCCATTCTTATGAAATTTGAACATACATGTACTCTTATTGCATAAGACTTTTATATCACAAGCTGATATGAATACATGTATGTTTTATTCATACCACTTTGTATATTTTCAATTGAAAAGTTACTGGTAATTCAAAATTCAGAATATCTATGTATTTTTATGCTTGGTATGATATACATAATATGTGTTATTAATGCATTTTTTCTTTCAATTGACATAAAAAAAGGCAAGAATGAAAGCATTCTGAACTTGCAATCTTACAGAATTCATTTGTAATGCAATTCTATCCGATCCTAGACTTTGAAAAGTACACACTTACATGTATAATGATTCTGATTGGATAAGAAATAGGAATTCGATTGCATTTACTAATCACACAGCAGTGAGTAACATAACATTTATCATGCATTGAATATTTCTATTTTACTAAATTTCTGTTATCAGATGGTCTGTATATTGTGACAAATCCTAAAATGAAAATGAAAGCAAAAAACATTGTATATTCACAGCCTTGTTGATTACCTCTGTAATGTACATACATGTACATATACAGCATTTTCTAGATGGTTTATTTACACTTTCTTGCTTTTATACATGTATATTTCAGTCATTGCCTTTACTTCCATCAATTGAAAACTTCTTTGAATGTATCTATAGCTTTTCTCTTCCATGCTTAATGCTTACCAGTGTCTTATCAGTATGTTTTGAGAGGTTTAAGATAGTTAAATGTATAAACAAATGGGTGTCAATTCTGTCATGATTGATAGGATTATGTGTTTGCTCCTGCAATGACACCTTACATGCAAAAAGCAACATAAACAACACCTTACTTAAAAGCAGATACAATTATTTGAATCACCGCTCTTAAGCCAAAACAAGAATACAACAGTTTACATAGTACTTTTATAAGAAGACAAGACCACAGAAGTTGAAAAAAAAATTATGACTACATAAATCCTGTGAACATTTTATTTTCTGTTTTTACCATTACCAGAGTTTTTCTTTCATCTGGCACTGTTTGAAGACACGAGGGCTCCGTAACACAAAGGTTAGCGATGAATTGCAAATATGAAAAAAACGCTCTGATTGGTCCCTGGTCAATATTTCAAACCTAATGCGCGTGTAACGTTGATAATGATTGGTCAGTTGATTTAGCGATTGATCACTAATCTTTGTGTTACGGAGCCCTGGTTTCATTAATTTACATTCTCGCTCTGCATGCTGCTGTGTTGTGATGTAAATCTGTATATTTCAACTGCATTCATTCTGAAAGTGAGTTCTAACAGTTCACTTAGAGAGAGAAAAAAAAGCAATACTTGGTGAAATATTTTTGTAGCGTTTTGATTTGTTGTCTTCTCAGCTCATTCCCACCATAGACTTGTACATAACTGTACATGAATGTTAAATTAAGATGCTTTATTGCAGAAGAAAAAAAATGCCAAGAATCCAATTAACTTTTGTTTTTAATACATGTATATTTGTAATTACTTTGGAGCAGTTCAGAATTCATTTTCTGCATAATCCTCCGAAAGTCATTTGCTTTGGAGTCGAAAGTTTGAAATTATACTACAGCTTGCTCTCCACCAGCCAATCAAGTAATAGGACTCTGTAGCCTGTATTGATAAAAGGTTGAACTACATGTAACATAATTATATAATGAAAATCAATTATTTGAATATGGGGAGCCAAATGTTACACAAACCGAATGCTCGATTTATTTGCATAGATTTGTGAACCTAAAAATGTTGAAAAATAAATCGGTCTTCTTGCATTCAGCTCCCCATAGTCAAGTTATAAAAGTCTAATATGAATGCTTTCACTTTTGAAAATATATTTCAAACTATAATGATTTGATAGATAGAGGTGACTTGTGGTTCCAAGTTTAAGGATCGTCTAATCTCAACGTGGAAAATGTCTTACTCTTTCTGTGTTAATATTTGAAGCGATTACCCTGCTAAGCTGTTTTAAATGAAATTTTTACACTTTTCAATGTTTAAAATCAGCCTCTCAATCTGGCCCCCGTTTCATGAAACTTGTCATCAATCATAAATTAAATGCTTCTGTTACAAGCCACTGAAATTGTGCCAATCGATTGGCCAAAAGCACATTTGTCTTTTAATTTCAGCTGGTGCATTTGATGACATCTTTGCTGAAGCAGGACCCTCGATTTTTACTAATTAAATTTCTCAAGTGTGTTTTGTACAATTTGTATTCAGAAACTGAAATTTGTAATTCTCAAGAATCTGTAGACAAGCACTTTAATTGATTCTTTATTTTATTCATGTTGGAAAAGACACCTTTGTACTGTGTCAATGTTGAAATTGATCTGAAGGTTTTGATATCGAACAATGATAAGAGTACAACATTACCAGATAACCGTCTTATGCGATAGGGAGGGATATATTTATAGTTATTGACATGACTGATTTTTTGTTTGTCAGTAAAGATTCTATTGTAAGATATGATTTTTATATCATGTACATTTCAAATTGTATAAATAATGAATTTAATAAATTCTTAGAGACTTCAGATGAAAGATATGTATTGTGACATTGTTTAAAGAGAGAAAGAGAAAGAGAAAGATAAGGGAAAAAATGAAAATAAAAAGTAAAGGAAAAAGAAAGGGAAAGAAGAGAGGGAGAGAGAGGGGGAGAGAGAGGGGGGGGGGGTGGTAGGAGGATAACAAACACAAAAATTTAAATTGAAAACAAATTGGAGGTTGGTTTCATAGGTAGGCCTATCTTAAGTTTTGGTGTATCCCCCAAAGTGAATGTCACTATTCCATTTGCTTAACTATATTATTAATGCGTGTGCCCAAAACAGTTGTGATGTGAAGGATATAAACTGATAATGTGTTTTATTGGATAAATTTACAGCCTGTTAAATTCGATCGGGTGCTCGAACAAAAGAGAATATCTGCGTATTTTGTCTTGGTTATGTAAAACAGCTTTCTCAAACATGGAATGGGTTGGAATATCAGTATCCCATCAGAGTATAATATTTCTCGGTAACTTTCTAAATCTAATTACTAAGTAAAGCAAGTTCTCAAACGGCTATTCTATACAAAAAATTAAAACATTTACCGAGAAGGTGTTAGATTTTTATTTCAAATCCTAACGATCTGAAAAATGCCATATTTAAATTCTAATAGGTAAAAGATGCATTCAGTTGTCTGCTTGTGGGTGTATCAGTCAGGTAATCAGTGGGTTGTGGTCCTGCCTGATCATGACATCATCCATCTCTAAAGGGGAATACCCTGTCTGAAGCGAAGACCGCTTGAGGCGATGATCTGTTGACCGTATGGTGTCTTTTTAAGAAACACCCATCATAAAGATTGGAAAGTAGAACGTTATTCCGCCGTTGCTGGAATTTCGTTTGACTATGAATTCTGAGACAAAGACTATATATACACAGTAAGAAATTTGACTGATTAAAAAACGAGAATTGCAGCTTACAATTCATGAATTTAAATCTAATGACTTTTTGATTGATCAACATGTTCAAATGAGCATTTATGTTCAACTGAACTCGGTCCTCTGTGCCCATATTGTGAAAAGGGTCAGCAATCATAGAGATGTACATGTTTTAGGCCTATTATACCAATATACTGTAGTGGTCATAATTATAATCGGGGCAATTTACCCGGGGGACAATTTAGGATGATCATTTTGCGATCTTATATCATTTGGCTTATTTTGATAATAATGAAAAGAACCATCGAAATTCTTTATCATGTATTTTGCTTTCTTTAGCCCGCCAAGCAATAATTATGTTACCATGAGAGTATACTTACTTTAGACAACCATATTCGTTCTTGCGAGGATGGAAGGATTCTAAACGATTTCGCAATGCCGGAGATGTAAAAGTGGCGGGAAACGGATCATGCGATTTGGACGATGTTTATTTTGGCGCGGGTCCAAAATGTATGACATGTCCGATATGATTAATGCCATGATACAACAATATGCATATATCTAATGGTTAGAAATGCTTGAAGAACAAGGTCCGACCAACATGGTCCATTTACTTGTATATATCACATTTATGAATTATACATGTTATATAAATTTTCTTCTTTTTTTACACCCGTCTAATTTCTTCCGCATGTGATTATCATTATCTATCTATCTATCTATCTATCTATCTATACATCTATCTATCTATCTATCTATCTTTCTATCTATCTTTCTATCTATCTATCTAACTATCTATCTATCTATCTATCCATCCATCCATCCGTGGGTTTGAAAATAATACAAGTCTTAAGGGGAATTAATTGTTTAACTGAAGAAGGAAAAGAAGCTCAATCATACACATCAAATGGAACAGCAAACTGAGAGATGAACTTAGAGGACAAAACCAAATGGAACTTAACTCGTCTGGTAGTACGTGCACTGATTTAATCTCTTTGGTTACTTTGCCTCAGCTAAACTTGGGATCACATGATAATTTACATACATTCAAATCAAGCAGATTCAACCAATCAAAATAAAATGAATGAAATGATCGAGCTAAAATGTAAGAACCCAATTCATAAAAATAAACCAATAAGGAACGAGATGAAGATGATAAATGATGATCATGTAAAAATGGAAGTAGAAACTAAGGAGTCAGGTGAGGGATGGAATGAGTGAAACACTTGAATGGAAAAGGAATGAAGATGATAAAAGAGAATGAGAGAAAAGGAATTCATAGTGGAAAGAATGAATGGCAACTGAATATAATTAAACTCAAATAACCTAAGTTCAGACTGCAAGGGCAGTGCTGAAAAGAAATGAAAATGAATTCTAGTCTACGGAACAGAAATGTAAAGCAGCTGAAGAAAACACATGTCAAATGAAATAAACAAATCTATCTATCTATCTATGATGAAATTTACAGTTATTCAAATCGAATTTTTGTTGGGGTGGACTCGACCTTTAAAGGGATGGTCCGGGCTAAAAATATTTCTATCTAAATGAATAGAGTAAAATTCACAGAGAAAATGCTAAAAATGTCATCAAAATCGGATAACAAATAACGAAGTTATTGGATTTTAAAGTTAATCAATATTTTGTGAAAATTGTTATATGCACATCGTCATGAATATTCATTAGATGGTCTGATGATGTAACATCCCCACCACTTTCCCTTTTCTTATGTTATTTTGTGAAATCATAAATGTTTCATATTTTCATACATGTGTATAAATGATGTGTCTCCATTATGATGAAATGATTTGCGGTAATAAATAATGCACTTAATCAGTTGTCGAATCAATTGTTTTAGTTCTTGGTAGAAAATAATGCACTTAATCAGTTGTCGAACCAATTGTTTTAGTTCTTGGTAGAAAATTTTGAACAAACATAATTTCATATAATAAAATACCAAAGTACAAGTGGGGACATCATCAGCCCACCTAATGAATATTCATAAAGACATGTCTAGAATTGTTTCATCGGAATAATGCAAATCTTTAAAATTCAATAACTTTGTTATTTGTTATCCGATTTTGATATATTTTTCAACATTTTGCTCTGTGAATTTTATTCTATTTATTGAGATATAAATATTTCCAGCCTGGACCATCCCTTTAACATCAAAGAAACAACCAAATTAACCTTGCAGTGATATGGTTACAACCTTTTCGTACAATATAATATAAGGGCTCATTTTGCAGAAATATAAAAAAGTGAATAAAATAATTTGATTCTATAAATTGAAGAAAAGGATGAATTCGATGACTTGGGCTCACAGAATCATAGTGGAGATTCGACGCCCCGGTTTTCCGATTTCTAAAATGTCGATTCCGTGTTCTTCTTAGGTGACACGTAGGCGGCCATAAAACATTATCAAAAAGTAGTCATTATAAATAGTGAAAATCTTAGAAAACCCTTGTGCAGATGAAGCTTCGCAAACACATGCTAATTTGTTTATTTGTTTTTACATAGGCCTATGCACAGTTTTGTTTTACTGCATGGAGTTTGCTTTCATATTCATGAATTTCCAGTGTTTTACACCCATGGGTAGGGGGTCAAAGTAAATGACTCATATTTGTCATGTTTCATTATACACAAAAATGGAAAGAAAACGAATTTGTTGAAATTCCCTCAAAATCCCTCAAACGACGACCGTTTTTATTTTTCCTTTGGAGATCACTCATGGATAACATGGCGGATCAACTAAAGCCAGTCAACCAGGAGATTAGGAGCCCTCCGACCAAATTAATTTATGTTCGACACCCTAATATGCTGCATGTGATATATGAAGGGTTTGGAATATTTTGTTGTGTTTATAAAAAAAAAAGAAATATGAATGTTGTTATCGGTACAAATTATGGTTAAAAATTGACCCTTTTAAAATGAGAAGGAAAATAAATAACGTGTTGTAAATGGGGGGGGGGGGGTAGAAAACTGACTAAAAACACATTCAACCATGAGACTTATTAAGAAGAAGACGACGACGACGAAGAAGAAGCGAAAGAAGAAGATGAATAAGAAGAAGAAGAAGGAGAAGAAGAATGAGAAGAAGAAGGAGGAGGAGGGGGAGACGAAGAAGAAGCGAAAGAAGAAGATGAATAAGCAAGAGAAGAAGAAGGAAGAGGAGGAGGGGAGAAGAAGAAGAAGGAGGAGGAGAGGTAGAAGATGAAGAAAAATTAAAGGAGAAGGAAAAGAGAAAGAAAAAGGAAAAAAATAAGATACGTTTCACCAATGTTCACCCAGCACCCAAATCCGCACTTGAAAAGAAATGTGAATATTAGTTCCGCCACCGGCTAAAAAACTTTTAATCCGATCAGGTAGTGCTCGGTACAGTTGCTGGACAAAAAACATTTCCGTCCTTAACAATATCTACGGCTTTCTGTATTGATCGCTATTGTATTTTTCATGGACAATGTGAGAGAGACAGACAGAAAGAGGGAAAGAGAGAGAGAGAGAAAGGGTGGGGGGGAGGGGTGGATGTTGTATGAAAGTTGTATAAAGGCCTAACCATAAATTTACCATAAACCGCTCTAAATCTGAAATGGAAGTTTCCAGCCAAGTGTCGGTCACTCTTATTAAAAAAAAGTGTCACCATTATCGTCCAACAATCCAGAATGTGACTCCTCGATTGTTTCAGGTGCACTTTCAGACATTTTCGGCCTTAAAAACACGCCCCTATATATAGTTTTCTCATTCAAAGGACAATTGTGCTTTTGGCACTCCTATCGTCGCATCCTCACGTACATTTTGTCGAAGTCATGACAGAAAAAATGCAAATTAGGACCAGTAACTAACGGTCTTTTCAATTCGAGTACAAATTTTCATTCCTTTTTTTTCTGTCGAGTACTCTTCATACTCATGAAAGCATCCTTCCTCGAACATGCTAAAATTTTCCATTAATTTTGCCTGTGCGTAGTCAATGGTGAGCACCCCGATAATCAAGTATCTTACTCTATTTGGTTGTTATTTTGGAAAGTAAAAAAAAGTAAGTATGATTTATGCTTATATTAGCAAATGAAGACCAATCGACCAACCTATACGTCCCCATCATTCTTTGGTGCAATTAAAACAGCAACTGATAGCCATTTTTTTTTTTTGGGGGGGGGCAAATGCCTTACTGCAAAGCGTAAAATCTGTTTAGAATGACACAATTTTATATAAACTGTGATTCAAACACACAATTGCTTCTAATATACCTTTTTTCATACTTAAAAAAAAACTTTAGCGAAACTTTCATTGCCAACAGGGCCGAAGCGGGCCTGTGAACGGAGTTAAGACTCTTAAGAGATAAAATCTATATACTTTCTTATAATCTGCTATCGTATTTCGTCTTTGTAAAATTCGTCACCACATCTTTGATTTTGGATTTCTGTTGAAGAATCACTATATAAGTGCGAATACAGTATTAAAAAAAGATACTCCTTTGAAACCCCAAAAGTGGAACAAATAAAAAGCATATAGGGTCTCTAAGTCAACGGTCGGAGATCGCGGGTGCGGTTAGCGTACAAATATAATTTTCAGGTTGTGGATGGCTTCAGAATAACAATCGTTGTCGGATTTCTGGTCGGCCAATTTTGATATGATGAATAAAGTAAATCAATAATTAGATTACATCAACCAAATATTACCATGGCATTAATGATAATAGAACCTGCCATGGATTGTTTAGCCTTCAGAGCATGTCCTGTGTCATATCACGAGGCTGGGAGCTGAACGCTACATTGATTCTAAATTATTGTTATAGTTATCATTATCATAATAATAATAATTATTATTATCATTATTATTCCTCTTATTTTTGTTATTGTTTGGTGTCGAAAAACAAACTGAGTCACAATGACCCAGAGGTCTCTCTTCTCAATATAACTAAGTTTGAATAATTGAGTATAATGTTAAATACGCATTTGAAATATTGAAACTGCGTTTTTTCACTGCGTTAATTAAAAACCTTAATTACAGCAACAAACAAACAAACATGATGAATATTCATATCACTAATCTGTAAAGCTTACTTATAGATTTATGTGTTCTTAACTTTTCATCGATGTCTTATTATTCAAGATTCTGCTGTTATTTACTCTGAAAACAAACCAATGCAAATGCACTGATGACAGCTAGGTTCAGATGAATTTAGTCCTTTCTGTTTCCTAGGCATATTCAAGCAGATCATATTCGGTCATGTCGTGAGTAGACCAATTAAGGTAGATACGCGGGTCGATACAGGAATATACACTTGGTGGTTTTGCATGATTAAAGTTGACTACGATATCTTGTTATTTCAATTAGGCCTAGTCGGGGCCTAGTGTGTTTTTAAAAGTGTTGTTGTTCGTCGAAATTACCTTTTTATTTCAATACACCGTGACAAAAGGTGCAAAACAGAACAAAAAGTTATGTTTAAGTTCATGAAAGTTTTATCTAGTGATTTACATTATACACTTATTTATTATAAGCGAGCAAGCATCTTCCTGTTAGAGTTAAGATGATAGCCTAGTTTAGAGGCCGGTGTAAGCCTATAAATAGTACATGCCTAAACTTTTCGTTAATGACGATGACGAGTCATTGCTTTAACATTGGCGTCGTTACATTATTTGGTCTGAATGGGTTGATGAGGGGATTGAAGATTAAGTGTCAGATAAGCGTCTTATACTAATGAATCTATTCTCTCATCAATAAAGCAACAAGCACTTTAATATGCAATGCAAGGGTCTATAGACTGCACTATACAACCATTGAACAGGCGCCTATTCGTGTCATACAGGGGTGTGAGAGCGGGTTAACTTCATGGACTTTGCTCCTACCAAGGGGGGCATTGAATAAGATCGCTGGTGCAAAACATGTTTGCTAAGCGCTCGAAATAATGCGGCGCTGTTTCCGGACTAGGCTTCGCAAATAAAAGAACTTGTTTGCAATACGTAACCTTTGACTCCGTTACTTCCGATCTGGCATAAAAGGGAAAATTGAGAAGAGGAGAAAATAACAGTTGAGGCGTGATTTTGGGCAGGCTGGGATCGCGCTCAGCCGTCATTCGATTGCAACATCTAAAACAGTTCAGACAAAATACAAGAGAACACGGATTATTACCTAGTAGTATGTGTTGATGAGCATACATTTCCGAATTTGGAGTCGCCAATGATTTGATCCAACAAACCAAGTTCGTCGGAAGTAAGGGGGTGAACATTTTTTTTATATACCGGAGATATGTTTGCAAGACTTTATGTTGTTTTATGAGCTTCAATTAAGGATATGGACTAGTGTATCAATGATGGACACGGACCAGTTAGTAATTTTGGCATTCAATGTCTCTTACTTTGAGTAAACTTGAACTTTATTCAGTCATAAATGTGTTGCATCGATAAAGTTTTCCCGGCTGGGAACTGAACATTTCTATGTTCTTACGGTAACAGTTTAAAATATAAAGTGGGACTCTTATCTACGAAGGAAACCCATCATTGATAGTATAAGGCGCCAGACGTGATAACCGGATAAGATTTGAACGTGTTTGACACTGCCGTGAATTAACTTAAGCGAGACTTTGTCACTGAAATGTGATATTCTCTAATAGTTTTTGTCATAAGACGAAAACAAAATGGCAGATCGGTTTCTGGAGGACCACAACTCATGCGACGAGTGCGGTGAGAAATGGCTGAGTACGGTCAATGATAGGGAGCCCAATGCCAGATACTTCACGAGAAGAAATCTCTGTTCCAGATGTGCGCGGGGAAAGTGTGCTAAAACAATATTGGATTCCCCGACGTCTTCTTCGCTTTCAAACATGAGGTGCTGTGAGCATCGACATCGGGATATTTTTCTCTATTGCATGAAATGCCGCCAGCCAATATGTGATGTTTGTGTGCTCCTTACCCACTCAGGACACGAATATCAGGATATTAATAAAGTGGTGGAAGAAAGGCGTGAAAGCGCCAGAGAATTACTCGGGAAAATTCTTGATAAGGACAAGGAGCTCGTGTTCGATCGTCGTAATATTGATGAATGCACTGAGGCTGTCAACGAGCGCTTCAAGAGACTGACATTCGCAGTGCTTGTCCGCGTTGAGGATAGGTCAAGAAACATTGAGGAGGACTACCGCGTTTCTGTAAGAAAGATCGAAAGTCGCGCAAAAGACGAGAAATTAAAGATAGACAGATGGAAAGACAATCGCTTGAGAGAGATGAAAGAGGAAAAAGATGCGAAGAGCCGAGAAATCAAGCAAAGACAAATCACACTCATGCATGAGCTCGATGAAGTGAAGCAGAAGCTGCTGGCTCAGATCGAAGAGGTTCGAGAAGGTTTGGATTCAGCCGATGAGATTATAATGGAAGCGAAAGGACTCGCAGAACGGACACTGGATTACGGGAGCCAGGAATTAATACAAATGGACGGTCCAATGACATCTAACTCCCGTCTTGCTGGATGTATGGAGCTGGAGCTCGACCAGGACATGATTAATACAGTCAAAGACATCGCAGAGAGCGTGAAGTTTGAACCAGAAAAGAGCGATGTTGACGATGCGAACTTACTTGGTCGGTTCGTCACCACTGCCCCTGCCTGGTGCAAGGAGCACACTATTCAAGTCGGTCTTCCAAAGTTTCGGTTGTTGAATGCGACCACGGACACAAATCGCGTGGCTTTTACGGGCGAGAACGACGATGATCAGTACGGGCTATATACGATGAATATTGAAAATGGAAGCACGAACCTTGTAACATCTGAAAGTCATTGTATCACAGACTCATCTTCAATCGAGGCCGATTTAATGGCAGTGTGCCGAAAAGGGCGAACGGCGATCGAAGTTTGGAATACGCAACGTGGAAAGGTGAAGCGGCACATTAAAGTTCCACGATCGTGGTCTCATACATGCCTCACCGTTGACCACGACGGCATGATCATCGCTCGCGATCACTCCAACACCCAGGGGAAACTTAACGTCTACCGGTCCGACAACGGTGAAAAAGTCCGCTCCATTCCGTACAATGGAACAATTTACAGTCTCCATGCGTTGTCGAACGGTCGTCTCGTCATCCAATCGGCAGCGACTGAGTTGGTTATTATAAACAGTATCGGAGCTACATGCGCCAACATCAATCACGAGGTCTGGCAGTGGGTACGATGTGCTGTAGCAAGGGATGACTCCATCATTGTCGCATACGGAAGGAAAGATGACCCCTCGGCGATTTACGTTGACTCCTATTCATCCAATGGCGAATTTCTTGACCATGTGACGAAACAGCGATGTTGCCCGTCCCTCGATCACATTGCCGTGGTCGTGACGAGATCGGGGAAGATCGTGCTCCAGAACGGTGACGATGTAATGATCTATGATCGCCTGATCCCCCTGATTCCCGTGACTTCGTCCACCAGGACGATTGACACGGTCTCAAGGTTGTCGACGTCTTCGCCGCCGAGATCGCCGACTCGCCGAACTATTTTCATGTGTATTCCGACATGATAGAACGCAATGTTTTCTTAAGTTGTTTTCAATATTTTTTGTTTACTTTAAATTTTGATACACAGCATAACCACAGGAAGATATTTTCAGTATTCGAATGGATCAAAGTTTATTTGAAAACTAGAAGATTCAAAGGCTTTAAATGTTCCGCAGATTTGTTGAAAAAAAATCCTCGGTGATATCTATTTTCTGAAAAGATTGGAAGTTTGGGACAAAATAATTTAGAACCAAGTCGTCACAATTTAGATCAATAAGATTTAATATCTAATTCTATTAGAATATTTTGTTTCTGATCTATTTTTTCTTTCATTCCTTCCCGATTACGATCATCACAATATGTTGATACCGATGTTTGGATTTTAGAGAACCATCATGGCTAGAATGTTGACCCGAATTCATGAAGGTGAAAACTGCGTGTAAGTTTTCTTGCATAAAATATCTCCTCTATATTGGGAACGCAATACTCAATACAAGTACAATACAATAAAAGTACTTGTAAGTGTTCAACCAGGGAAAATGTTTAATATCCATGAGTTTTGTAATTCATATTCTTCTGCTGCTATTTTGAGATTGATTAAGGTAAGGTTAACCCTCTTTAATTGGGGAGGGGATTTTTTTTACTCTATTGCTGAAAGTGTTTTCCACCAAGGTTTTTTTTTTTTTTTACGTCGAACATTTCACATTTGAGCTCTGAAGGTGGGGGGGGGGGGGTCAAATTATTCTCAAAACTACTAGGCGAAAAGCCAGTTGATATATGGTTGATTAAACCAATAATAGTGAGATAAAATTGTAAAAAAAAACAAACAAACAAAAAGACAGACAGAGGTGGGACTAGGTAATAAACCGAAACTTGCTGGAAGCAATTCATACTTGCTTGATTTCTCGAATAAAGTTATGAAGATTCGACAAACTTTGCTATTTTTAAAAATAGATTGTTTATGACAATAGTATTTATAGGCCGCGTGGCTAAATATGAAATATGTATTGACAGTTCCAAAATTTATAGAAGCCTAATCATATTTAGTATTATCATTATTATGTTATTATTATTATGTGCAATAATCATGTATGAAACTAATTCACGAATTGGTGCACGGGGTATAGACCTGGGTCCCGTAACACAAAGATTAGCGATTGATCGTACGCATGAGTTTTACGATGGATTGTACATTGCAGTCAATGCAATCTATCGTAGAGAAATGTTGTACGATCATTGCTTAGCTTTGAGTTACCGGGCCCAAGATTAGCTTGATATTCTTATTATAATTTATTTCCTGGACGATTCTTACTGTATTCAGTAAATAGTATTCCTTCTTAATGTTTATTCAACTCATGTTTGTTATAACTACAGTTTTACTCTGATTGATAAGTTATCAATATCAATTTTATTATACATGCTTACAAATGGATTGGATGATTTCATAGCTTTAGTTCAACAAAGCCTAATCATTGAGAACACATGCACATACAGCCCATCTGAGCCCCAATATCATATAAATGCCAATATATATTGGCGTTTGAAATCAAACCACATAAAATAAAAGTTTATGTATTTTTAACGAAAAAATACAACTTTTTTCATTTATTCAAATTTCGATTTCGTAAAAAGAAACATATCTTGCAAAACAATTCTTCCGCTATGATATTTTTAAAGCCCATGTGAGAAGTAAAATATATAAAACGTCAGGATCTTTAAAATAATAATCAACTGTGTACATGTTTGTTAATGTATGTAAGCTTTTCGAAACACTAACGAAAAATAAATATTTTCTTATCTTCCAAAACGTATTGGTGAACATTTCGGTTGAAGATGAATCTTGTTTGTCGATAACTGTCTTGTTCATGTATTCATACTCAATTGAACTATGTCACTGCCTATTTCATTATGTAAACAAACTCCATTCTTTAGTGTATTCATGTATGGTGTCGTATTTCGACGTAAGTACCAAAAGTGAAAGCAATAATTACGATAATGATGATGAATCATATTTTGATAATATTGTAAAAGCCGTTATAGAGGGAAATATTGACAATACAAATTTTCTTATATTGAATAGCAAACTTTGACATTTGTTGCTGTTTATTATGAGTGATCTTGAATATCAGAACTGCTATGTTCTTGCGTATAACAGTTGCTAACCATATACCTGCTTAGGACGCCTTACATGTTTCATTCTATTTGATATGACTTGTAAGTTTGTTGAGATTTCAAAATCAGCTAACAAAGTTATTGCGACTTCCTCTGTTTCAGAAAGTGAATAAACAAATCTTAAAATCATTATTCACATTATTTTGTAGATTGTTTCGTTTTCTTCTAGGGAACTGTATGTTTGGTTAAATCAATTTCATAGATGAGTAGTATATGTATGCTACATGAATGTAGATTGTGTGTTTGTTTATTGGTTGTGGTGATGTCATGATGATTTATGAACGATTCGAAGCTGAACACGCAAATGCGATGCAAAAATTTTCACAGCAAAAACTGTGGTGTTAACCGGTGTACATAGAGGACCACACCAGTTATTTTACACCGGTGTTAAATTGATGGTGTGAGTTTTACACCTATAGTTGTTATTACAACACCTATGGTTGTTACATTTCCACTCTTTGGTGATAATTATGTTCAATCTCTAGGGTGTTATTTTAACACCTCAGGGTGTGGTCCTCTATTAACACCAATTTGTGTCCGTTTTAACACCACAGTTTTTACAGTGTTATTACATTATTATATCTCTTTTCAATTGTGGCAGAAAACACAATTCGCTTCTTGTTATCTATCGCTAAAATTTGAATTGAATTGTGGGTAATTGAATTTAAGCTCATCCCTCAAAATGAGTTTAGAAGCCAGCTGGCTTTCGTTTTCAAGTTGTTCGTAATGTTTATTTTTCTGGAAATAGGGGGTCTTCTACTGATTTTTTTTTCAGCATTTAGATCCTAGATTATTTAGGTGCCTGAATGAAATTCAAAGCAATTTAGAAGAGAGAGAAATATACATGTAGATTAATGACAGAAAGAGAACTCGACAAAGAGAAGGGGAGAGAAAGAAAGGAAATTGAGGGGGGAGAGAGAGAAAATGGGAGAGAGAGGGAGACAGGGGGGGGAGGGGGAGAGGAGGTGAGAGGGGTTAGGGAAGAGGGAAGAAAGAAGAGAGCGCAAAATAGTGAATGAAAGTTCAGACATGCGATGGAAGAGCATGTTATAAAAAAAGAATCAGCGGTCGTCAAAGATTTATTGGCTCCTGCTCCTTTGTGAGCTTGTTATACGAGATAACAGGGACGGATCCAGCTTTCGCCAATAGAAAGGGGGGGGGGGGCACAACAATTTTTTTTCACCGGCATAATTTCCCCGATCAGCCGCTCAGAATTGATTTTTATTATAGAGGTATACATACATAACTGAAGACCTGAAAAGAGGATTATTTTTAAGAAGTTTTTTTAATTTTACGAGTCTCCCCTCATCTTGTTTCATTCACTCGTCTTCCTCCTTTTACTTTCCTTTTTCTTTCTCCTCTAATTTACCTTCATTCCTTTTTTACCATTTAATAAAGCTTTCAATCATTTTTCTCCAATCATCAGCTTTAAAAGGGATCAATCAATCAATTAATTATCAATCAGTCAAACAACAAACAACCACCCACCCACCAACCACCAACCAAAACCAACCAACCAACCAACCAACCAACCAACAACCAACCACTAACCGACCGACCGTCCCCAACCAACCAACCAACAAGCCGACTGACCGATCCAACAAGCCGACTGACCGATCAACCAACCGACCGACCAACCAACCAACCAACCAACCAACCAACCAACCAACCGACAAGCCGACTGACCGACCGACCGACCGACCAACCAACCACCAACCAACCAACCAACCAATCCAACCACCAACCAACCGACCAATCGACAATCCGACTGACCGACCAACCAACCAACCAACCAACCAACCAATCAACCAACAATAAGCCGACTGATCAATCAATCAATCAATCAATCAATCAATCAATCAATCAATCAATCAATCAATCAATCAATCAATCAATCAATCAATCAATCAATCAATCAGTCAATCAATCAATCAATCAGTCAATCCGACCTACCGACCGATCAATGAATGAATGAATTAAAATGATCAAATAGTCAATGGATGACTTAATTCGAGCATGGTGGCTCAGTGATATAGCGCCCACCTAGTGAACGGGAGGTTGTGGCTTCGATCTCCGGTCGAGTCATACCAAAGACTTAAAAAATATAACCTTTTGTTTTCTATCTTGGCGCTCAGCATTAATTGGATAAGGGTGATAAAATTAATCATTTGAATTAGCTTACGTGGAGAAATGAAAATACTCCTCATAAAAATTATTTTTCAACTAATCCAATTTTACTATGTTCGCGGAATTACGTGTCATCTGGATAAAAAAAATAATCGTCATGACTGATGAAAGATTACGTTGACATAGGATAAAACAGAGGAAAGAACTAGCGATGTGGGGGCGCTCTTCAGGAAAAGAAAACAGAATTATTCATCTCCTTTATTTATTTTTTTTGTCAATGCATTTACGTTACAAAGGGGGTGAACACGAACTGGAGGTATAGTATTATATTTAGGGAATAGTGCGTATGAAATGATGTGTATGTGTGTGTGTACGGGAGAGGGAGGGGAGGGGGATGACGCTAGTTAAGTGTGTGTGCGATTTTTGCGGAGAGACATGGAGGTACATGAATATCTTCATATACCACATAATGTTACATTATTATTTGTGTTATAAACAGTCAAGTGATTGTAATATCTTTCTTTGATAACGTTCTTTGTCTAAAAAAGTGATGTTATGGTGACATTTTCTTTTCTCACTCTTTCTGTTTCTGTTTCTGTTTGTGGTAATTCCCGTAGGAACTCGGCAGGACAGCATTTTGCTGGTAAACGCCAAGCTGGTATATAACCAATTACCTTGGAAACATTTTACATCTAGGTTAATCAGTCATAGCGGCTGACGTAATAGACGACAGATATCACTCTTGGGCCTTTTTATCAAAGTTGAGACAATGACAGAGTTGGGATTCGAACTCACAACCTGCGCGACTATGAGTCCAATGCTCTAACCACTGGACCACACGACCTGTCTCCTAGTGTCATAGAAGAGATCCTGTATTCGTCATTGAGGATATTTTGCCATAATATTTCCATATTGTTGATAATATAATATCGTAATATCCTTAAGGCCTATATTACTCCAAAGTGTTCACATCCTGAAGTACTGTTGTAATTAATTCGATTCGATTTCAAGAGGAAAAGTAACATAGCAATTTCCTTATTATACTACCTATCATTATGTCAGGTATAGAAACTGAAAGAATAACAGTTATTTCCCCATGATACTAATATTAACATAATTGATTTGGGACTAAACTGTGATTTGTCATCAAGAACACATTTGATCATCTTCATTTATTTTGCTCATATGACCCTTTTACGGCGATTTGAAAGTAACTATACAAGCTTGGCTGTATCTCTTTGAATATCAAGACGCTGAAGCTAATTTGAAATTAAATTATTGATTTTCACATAAACTACTTTTAACCAATTTTCATGACTTTGAAAATTACAACACAAAGGATACTTTCTGTTCGTGCACAGATTTCACTCGTGTAATACTAGACTTTGTCAAGTGAAGAAAGTCAACTTCAAGGACAAAGAAAAGCAATATAATGGATAAAGCACCTTACGGACCCACCCTTCTGCGTTGTCTTCTTTTAAGCGTCGGTCTGTGCTGCGCTGTATTTCCATTCATGCCACCAGATCCAAAATTTGGATCTTTGGCTAGAGTAGATCTGTCTTTCATCATAACACGTTGCTTACTCATCGCTTTTACGTACTATGTTCAACTTCGTGCCGTTCTGCTTCTGGTGAAGAGGAGAAAGTTTCACCGAGAACAACATGTATTTTGGTCGCTACGATGCGGACATTGCGCCAATGTGCTAGCCAAGTTGTCCGATGGTTACTTCCCTCGGGGCGAGCCTGTGGATGGCTACAGATGGAAAACCACACCACCAGTCCATGGTGGAACAGGAGGATCTCAGAATGAAGATACAGAATCTATGCCTTCCTTACGGATACCAGAAAATCAATTGCCTGTATGGGCAAGGTATGAAAACGAGATTGCGCCATCCTGTTCACACCGAAGCCTTCTAAATCTTTCTTCGTCTCTACCAGATCTCAGCGCTTTGAAGGATGAAATGGGAGGGACCGTAGGCCTATCGAAAAGAGAAACGGGATCCATTTGGCCGCACATGTCAAAGAATCGTCATGGTCATCCAAAATTGTTCACAGAGCCAGATAGGTCACTGCTAGTCGTCTTTAACATTTTGGGTGTTACAGCGCTCTTGAACATCCCCCTGCGACTGGTCCGTGTTGTCAAATGCTTCGAGGTTGTAGAAATGTCCGCAATGTCCTCTGCAGCAGTGATAACCAGATTGATACTTCATATTAGCTTCATCACTCTCATTCTCTGTGCCTTGATTTTCTTTAACACTTACCATGATGCAACCTTTCTTGATGGAGCGATTCAAACGAATTTGTTTGGAATCACGTTCGTGTTTTGTTTTTGGATAATGGCCGTCAAAGTGGTGGTACCAATAAGTGAATCCCTGAATTCATCTACAGACCCTTGTGAACTTCCTGGATCATTGGAGAAGTTCTTGTACAAACACAATGAGATTTCTTCCAAAATCGACGCTGAGTGTGGATTCATTGCTGCGGGAATTATTTGGGAGATGTGGAAGTCAGTCATCCCGCATCGATTTATGAACGCGGATATCGACAGCCCCAACTTTGTGCCGTTATTTGAACACCAGGCTTCGCGCCTGTTGGCAGTTCGAGAATCGATAAGAGCGTTTTTTGCTCCCTTAAAAGTCTGCAATAGAAATGTTCAACAAATTGACGATACGCAAGACCTTTATCCATCTAATCGAACTATAAGGTATTCGTCGTTGCCTTTAGTTTTGATGTTGTTTGCCTCGTTTATCTTTGGTGTAATTATCGTTACGGTTAGCATTGTGGTACCACAAAATACTGCACAACCCATGCTCTATGTGGTCTGGTGTTTGAAAATTGCCTGCGCGAATCCCCTAATTGGACTCATTTTCTACCAGTCCTTCTTGTCGAAATCCTGCAGAAATCCTCCACTGGACGACGGCCCAAACCACAAAGACATGGCATTACAGGGACACGAGGTCATACTCCTAGTGAGTTGCAGTTCATCCTTCTTGCTTAGCATTATCAGAATCGCATGTGCCATTGCCGCAATATCATGCGCACCCCTTCTTTCCCACGACGAACTCATCTTAGCCTACTACACCATCCTTTATGGATTCTTTTGTATATTCCATCTCTTGGTAGTGGCAAGGTTCCTACTCGTGGTCCAACGACAGGTGCTAAGTGGTCCTTCTGTGGCGAAGTGGACGAAAATCTGTCTGGTGTACATCGTTCTGCTGAATGGTATGATCTGGTTCATTGGTGTCATCGGCATTCATAATTCGGAAGGACATGATTTACGTCTCTACTACGGGAAAACTCTGGCGAAGTTCTTGACGGAGATGTTCGACCCCCTGAACTACCTTTTCCCCCTTCATGCAGCCATTATTGCTTACGAGACGTACACAAGAATTAAATGAGAATTGCATGTGTGTTATATTTTCATTTGAAAAAAGGAATACAACCAATCTTTTATATATAGTGCTTTTTAATTAAGGTTGAATGGGGCTATACATTAAGAAGTATTAGACAGTATGCACTTTGGTTTAGAGAGATAACACATAGATGCAAGGCATGAGACATTATTTTTAATGTCTTATTTATTAATCCATTCGTTTTTATTTCATTTCATTTATTTATTTATTTATCTATTTATTCATTTTTTTGGGAGGGGAGGTGAAATAATGATGTTGAAAACTGTAATATAAATCAGACGGCCACTATATTTGTGTATGACGAGAATTTTGGATGATATTCGAAAATAGATCACATTTTTTACTCTGATCAAACTTTAGATAGGCCTTAACAAAATAATAAGTAAAATGATACAAGAAACAGTCGTATCATGGATATAATAGTTAAACTGACAAGATACATAGGAAACCTGAAAACAATTCAGATTTATCCCCTGTTATTCATTATTGAATAAACTCGAGCTTGACAGTCAAGCCCGACAGAAGAGAGTAATGTGTAGCATCCAATAGTGATAATTTAAAATAGGAAAATGATTGCAAAGATTATTGTTATTTGACATTTTAACAGATTGTTATAAACATGTACAAAACATGTATATTCAATATTTGTAAGATATCATAATATGTAAGGTATTTGCAAATCAATAAAATACACGAGCACCAATCACTATCCAATTATTTTACTGCTGACTATTCAATCAAGATGTTGTGAACGATGTCTTAAAATTAGAGAAAAAAATCAAGTTGTATGTCCAGGTTATTACTGTACATAAGATTTAGAAATGCATGTATTACCGTAACGTGCTTAAGTTGTTGATAAAACGATGTAATTTCTTCACGATCAATATCAAAAGTTTTTAAGCAACATGACACATATCATTTATTCAAAATCACTGGCCTCTCTATCCGTAGCAATGAATACTATAGAATATGGGAGACATGAGCTCGAAAAATGCTACTTTGGCGGCCAATTTGTTTATGCAAATTAGATGTGACAACGCGGGAAATTGGTTTGGAATCGGTCCTATCGGTCATGATCAGACTCAGCAGACTTAACGGGTTTCTAAACTGAAACCGAAAAATGCCTCTGACAAATATGTTCGCTCAGACAGGTCTAGTCTATTGAAAACCCTGCTTTAATTTTAATAGTAATCAGAAAGTTATTAACAATAATTATCAGCAACATTTATAGGGCGCTACAATGTTTCTAAGTGCTGCATTCAATTTATTACCCCGGTCTCAGCAATGCTACCCTGATCGGGCGCTCGAGCATTCAAGGAAGTTTTTTTTTCTACCGGATACACATTTATTATACCTGATTGAAGAGTGGAAAATGTAGATAAACACCTTGCCAAAGGCCGCGATGTTGCCTTGGGGTTCGAACTCCATACCTATCTTGTGGTTCGACGAAAGGAGACTATCCACTGAGCCACAATGCATCTACAAGTCAAGTTTATATGTTTGTTTTAATTAACTTTATTTTTCTCTTGATATTGGATCTACTGTGCGTCCCAGAAAAAAAACGAAACCGAGATTAAGCAATGATTTATCATAACTTAATCACAAAATACAATAGACAAATGACCTACCAATGTAAAGCTTAGAAGCTCCTCTTTCATCCGATATTACTTAGATTATTCCCCAATTTTGCATACGTGAGCAAAAACAATTTGAAGAAAGGATACCAAAAACTAATTTGGCGGGAGGGGGGGGGGTATCTGAATTTCAAAAAGAAAATCACATGCCTACAAAGTTCAATATCTGCTCTTTTATTAGATACCTTAATCACAAAAAATGGTCAAGAAATAAAAGAGTAATATTCCCTCGAAACAATGCTTGTATTTCCATAATTTCATTACATAAACGTGTTTTAATTAAACGGTTTCCCACAGAAGCTATCGCATGGTTAACAAAAGACTTAATGCATGGCTGATCGTCAACAAAACGGAGTGTCAAGTGAGTTTGAACGCTAGCCTGGAGAACCTCTTAATTTTATGAAATTAAAATTCAAGCCTTATTTCAAATAACAAGAACTTTATTTCTTGACCATTTTCTGTAATTGAGGTATCGAATTAAAGAGCAGATATTGAACTTTCTAAAAATGTGGTTTTCCTTTTGAAACACAGATACAGCCCGCCAAATGACTTTTTGGTATCCCCTCTTCAAATTGTTTTTGCTCACTCATGCATGGATGAGAAATAATCTAAGTAATTTCAGATGACAGAGGAAATTCTAAGCTTTACAATGGTAGATCATTTGTCTATTGTATTTGTGATTAAGTTATGATAAATAATCTCGGTTTCGTTTTTTTGTGGGACGCACTGTGATTTGCTAATATCGTAAAAGGCATGCTAGACTAGGCATATTTCTACAGTGCGTATATAACAAGTTTACACTTACAAATAATCCTGTAAACTTATGTAGTTGTAATATCCTGAAGCATTTTTCACATTTAAGCATTGAAGCAAATGACGGTGTGACTGTCGTATATCTTCCTGCTCGAGTGAGCACCACACACTTTTGAACAGTTCGTGAAAAATTGATTTTCGCAGAACTTAAAAATAGTTCTATGAATAAAAGTAGTCAATAACACATGGACTTTAACTAGGAAGATTGATTTCAAGATATCTTTTTAAATTCCTTGCCCAAAAACACTTCATAGAGCGCCATTGCGCCCCACACACCGAGGCCATCGTGATGATAATTATCTGCTCTACATGGATATGTGATTCACGTGAAATGGGTTATGCTTGCTTTTTAATTTCATTTCATTTCATTACATTTCATTACATTTCATTTCATTTTTTTCCATTTTCCAACATTTGTTTTCTTAATCATTGTCAAGCTTGGCAAAAGTGCGGAGAAACAAGTATTAAATGAAATATTAAATGTAAACCAATTTTAATGATAAAAACTTAGCGAAAGAAACTTTGGTTTACATTCAGTTATGTCATCAGATCCAGCTGGAACAAAAAAAAGGTAAAGGTTATGCTTACATAGGGTTAAGATGTTAATTTGGGTGGCAAAGTGGTTACAAATATTCAGATGTATCTGTTTTATTTGAATTGGATAAAAATGCAATAGAAATGTTACATGAGAAATGTTCCGCACTGTCAGTGATATTGCTCTTACCTCTTTTTTTATCGTGAAAATGAGCATCTCTGCGCAAATCGATTTCTACGCGCTTTACAAAAATGGACAGTGCTCTCTCAAGAGTAACAGTCTGTCAAAACTTTTGCTCTCATTGGATAGGTGAGACCCCAAAACCCAAGAATACATGTGAAAAAAATTATCCCCATTTTGTATATTTTTTAATATCCACGACTTTTTCAAAGTGTAAACTTTTTATTGATACGCACTGTATAATGGAGTAAAGTCATAATGAGTAATTGACCTGGGGCCCGTTGCAGAAAGAGTTGCGTTTAAACGCAAGTCAAGAAATCAATCGCAAGTCAAAAATGCGCGCTGTTGATTGGTTGAAAATCAAGTTGCGCGTGATTTTTAGAGTTACGTTTGATTGCAACTCTTTCTGCAACGGGCCCCTGTTCACTTTCAGGCAGCACGACTCCAAGTAGACAATTAATTAATGTTTATCATCCATGATTATAATGGACTAACGACCACACACAAGTCAGTCTCATAACCGTTCTGTGATTATTTCATTAAATTTCATTAAATTTATTGTGATAACAGCACGCATGATAATAACAATTCTTCCGACGTGTGACGAGGCAGTGAATGCCTCGGTGACAATACTCAATATACTTAAAGCCAGAGTAATTATCATTATTTATTTAATGAAACTCACCGGACCATCTCATGGGCAAGGATGAAATGAACAATTATTATCTCGAGGAAAAATAATTGCGCCTACATTAACAGAGGCGGATCTAGAAGGAGGGGGTTAAAGTAATTAAAAAAGGAGTGTGGGATCAAACTTCAACACCCTTCCCAGCCTATTTAGAAGAGTTGCACATACAGAATAGAGGCGGATCAAGGGGGAGGGGGATAAGAAGCTCATCGTTATCGGGTCAAACCCCCTCTTAGCAAAAAGCTAGATCAGCCACTTACTTTAATACAGGGAAAGTGGAGCGGGGGGGGGGGTGGCTTCACCTTACCCCTTTCAAATAAGCGTGTACAAAACGCACAAAAATATCATCTAATTGTCATCTTTGAGCCCCCTAGTTTCAAATTCGTTTCGCGGTCCATTTAAAAGATTAAAAAAAAAACACTCTAGAAATAAAAGAATATCATTTAAATATTTGAAAAACTATAACCTGAAAGTTAACATTATAAAATTTATCAATATTATTCACTTTATAATACTAACTTTCAATAATAAAAACATAAATGCATAAAAGAAATTCATAAACCCAATTATCCGCATAATTTGGTCGTAAAATCGGAGTAAGACCAGAGTTATCCGCATTATTTACTTTTTCAAATTTGAAAAAAATGGTAGGAAAAACTAGGAATCACAGTACATACATGTACGTGTACAATGCACAGTACTGTACAATTTGAACAGTTTCCAGGTGTAAAGTGCATTCATAATTGCACATTAATGCCCCTTTCATAAACCCAGTTATGCGGCTAATATCAGCATAATTTGGTCGTAAAATTGGAGGAGGACCAGAGTTATCCGCATTATTTTGATGCTGCTATTATCCGCATAATAGCAGCATCGGGACCAGATTTTGACTTTATGAACGCATTTCCAAAGTAATGCGGATAATGGTGCGGTCACAAGGTCACCCTTTTCCAACACAACCCCATCTGTGGGGTGTGTGTGTAGTTGCCATGAAAATTGTCCGCCTTTTTCAGGTCGGGCGCTCGTAAATAATAGTGCGGATTATTTTCGGAGTTTGTGAATGCAATTTTTATTGAATTATCCGCATTACTCTTAGACGGATAATTGGAAGATGAGGGGTATCATTTAGTCATGACTTATGACTCCTGAAAAACCAACGGGTAGAACAAATTGGGTTTACATAATGCAAGAAGTTTAGGAATCTCTTCAAAATATTTCTTTCAGTGAATATTTATGAAATTGTGTATGCTTTTATAATGTACCGTTAGTCGAACGCCCTCTACTGTTTAACCAATAATTAATCTCTTTTAAAGGTGGTGGCTATTTGGAATCTAACAAGTTTATCTAATGTATTATGAAGCGCTTTGTAAATGTAATTAAAATGAGCCATGGATTTCATTGGATACCGAGATGCTTTCATTTGCACCAGACCATTCTTACTAGTCACGCCTACAGCCTGCTGCTGCAGCTCATGGAACAAGTTTAGCATTTTCATCAAAGAATCGAGGACGCTTACAGCCAGCTTTGCTCTTATCTTATACGGAATAAGCATCTCTCCGAATACGGTTAGATTGGAGGACTTTAATAAATTCATCATTATCGATTTTGGGCATCAAATATTTATTTTTATGATGGTAAGAAAATATTAATGTCTTTTCCTTACTTAGACTTAGAATGGATGGAGATTTTAAGAGAGTGTACAGGTGAGTGTTTCTCAGGGGCAGCGAAAACGGGGGGGGGGGGGGGGGTTTCACCGGGGCGTCAAAAACCGTGTACAAATGACAACGTAAAAATGGTCATCTGTTTATATTTTTTTGCATGGACAGCCCCCAATCTCGGCTCAGCCCCCCGACTTTCAAAACCGTTTTGCAGCCCCTGTTTAATAAAGCTGTTCGTATATGTTCAGGGCGACTTTTAGAACGACTGGTGATCCTTTCTTGTTGTAAATGGTATACACCAAAGGCCTGGTCCCCTTGGCCGACAGGTACAAAACATACTTATTACGGATTATTATTAATATTATTATTTTATTTGGCATAATATAAAGCAAATCAAATACAATTATAAAAGAATAATTGTTACAATAATACAATAATGATATAGTAAGACAAAATAATTAAACACTGGATTCATGTGGAGGATGCGCTGCCAGGCATTGGGCAAAATTAACCAAATAACTGGAGTCCATGGACCGCCCTAACCCATACCCCATCCAACGATAGAGTAAACGGACCGAGCTGCTCAATAGGGCAATTGTTATTATTTTTTTTACAAGTGTAATAAAAGTATTTGGTGCACATCTCACATTTGCACATTTTTCATAGTTTTCATTAAATGTTAAGGAAAAAACATGTTTTCACAACAGCTGATCGGGAATTTGCCCCCCCTTCCCTCTTGGTGCGTACGACCATTCTCTGAAGTCCACTTAAACATATCTCATTATAACAGAAAATATACATCAATCTAAACATTTAATCTTTCTAAAACATAAATAAAGAGAGATTGATAAACTTGATAAAGAAAGAAACAAGCAAAAAGTAAACAAATTATGCATGTTATGTGCGATATCAAAATCCCGTGTACTAACCCTTTTATTGCGATGAGGCCAATAGTTTTGTATATTCATTGAGAAACAATTTTTTGTTACTATATACATGCAATGATACTACATCATGAATCATTTGGAATAGATCACCAATCCAGGTTTAAATATCATTCAATTTTCATGTAAGTGATGTATAGGCCTATATACATAATTTGGTATATCTAAATATATATATTGTGATGCTTTTCACTAAATCTAATGCAATTTGTAATGATGAGTGATTTTTATCTAATTACTTTGATGAAACTGGATGTAATGCTTAAGACCTGAATACAGAAAGAGATCCTTCAAGACAGAGCTTTGGAAATAGTTCTCAGGTTTTACAGGTATCGGTATCTTTGTTTTTAACTTCTTCCTGAGTGATCAGATGAATAATATTTAACTAAATGGAAGATGAAAATAAATCAAATTTTGTGGCGTTAACATTTAAACGTTAAAACAAAGGTATTAGCAAATTGTATTTGTACATTGAATATGATATTTAGTGGTTTAAGTCTAACGAATATTCGTCTAGTTGCGTAATTATACACTCCCGGGGAGTGTTTCATCAATATTTTCATCCGACAAGTTGTTGTTTAATCTGGCATTTTTCCTTGATTTTGATTGGCTGAGAGGCACTGATCCTATGGTAACTGTCGGATAAAATGGGACTTGTCGGACGTTCTATCCGACAAGTCCTTTCATGAAACGCCCTCCCCGTAATTAGCAACGGGTTTTAGCAAAGTTTTGGACTAAAATATCAAATCATCTTCATAATATTAGTACTCCTTTTCTGCGATGTAATTTGATACTCATCAACTGAGATTAATATTTCAGAATTACTTGTGATATGAATATAATTGTCTATACAAAGAGAGTCTCATGGTGGTGCGACACTACGAAAGGAAACTATATGAGAGAATCGGGGTTCGAGGTTAGCAACCCAGAAAATATGAACCACTAGAATTTGTCAGAATGTGTCAAAATTCTGCAAATAGGTCAATCTTGTAACTTTTGGAAAGGTACTTTCGGGAACTAATATAACATGTATAATGAATCTCTCACACATGATTTCATTGGAGTGATAATTATTTTCAAGTAACACATGTAAAAAAAAGTAATGATCAATTTCAGCAACGTCCCTGCTGAAGGAGCAATGCTTTCAATTGTTACGGTGCATTGAAAACAAGTTAATAACGTTTAATACGAGTTATTCAATGGATGAAAAGTTAGGAAAATATTCCCTGAATGCTACTGAAAAACATTTTTTTTTTAATTTGGTAGGCAACCATAGGCAACAGCTTTACAATACTACTGAAGGACTTGAATTAGAATCGCACCACGTGCTTATCGAATATCGCCGCTCCTTTTTAAATGAGGGGTATCATCATCCTTGGTTTTTGTACGTACATCTACTCCATGTCTCATCTTCTTTTGCCTTTAAATGTTGTTATCTTAATAATGATAATAATGAAAAATAATGATAATAACAATAATAATAAGATCCATTAAGTATGATGAAAAAATCCTAAGCCAGTGAAAAATTATGAAAGATATTTTTGTCAAGTCTTGAACACTTTCTAGAGAAACACTATACAGTAGTAGCTGTCTTACACTAAAGGCCATAGAGGTTACACAATGTGGAATGTTTAAAGAAGGAAAGTGACAGATTTTTTTTTATTAAAGCATTGGAAAATAAAATCAAAATTAAAGGATTTGTATGATTCTGGGATTTTTTAAATAACAAATGAAAGATTTCATGACATCTTTGGGCAACTGCCCCGCCCCAGTCCACTCTGTAAGGGCATGCGCCGATAAGCTTTGTTATTCGTTATGACCATTCAACAATAAAATGTATAACCAGATGCCGATGATCATTTTTTACCGGCGCTGATCTAGATTTGGTTGGCAATAGGCCCTTCTTCATTATTCTACCGGCGCCTATTTATTGGAATCAGGGGACGCTGATTATTCTTCACCGGTGCCGATTTAAATTAAGGTGGCGCTGGTTATTCTTGATCGGCGCCGGTTAAGACAAAGGCAGCGCCGATTTGTCTTGACCGGCGCAGATTTAGAACAAGTAGTGCTGATTATTTTTACCGGCGCCGATTTAGATTTAGGTGGAGCTCATTATTCTTGATCGGCGCCGGTTAAGACTCTGACAGTGCCGATGTATGTCCAAATGGCGCTGATTATTCTTGTCCGGCGCCGATTTAGATTTAGGTAGCGCTGACTATTCTTGATTGGCGGCAGTTATATGCAGGCAGCGCACTGCTGATTATATTGAACCGGTGAAGTAGTTGGGAAAATGGTAGTTGAAAGAAAAGATAAGGAAGATGATATCACTATGCTTTGCTGGGGGATAGTCTTTCCTTTACTGTTGCAAATATTATATCAGTGTATATTTTTTTTAAGCGGCGCCTTTTCTTTCTTTTAGTTTTCTTTTATTTTTTGAGCGGCGCCGCTCAAATATTGGGGGGGGGGGAGGGGAGGGGGCTTGCGCCCCCTGTGCCCCCAGGATACGCCACTAGAAATCTGTTATTCTTTTTTCTGGGACGCACTGTAGAGCGTAAGAAACACGTATGCAAAGAGTACACAACGGAGTCATGACGTTTCCCAACGGATGGAAAGATTCTTTTCCGTTTTACATCATCTCTGCATCTGTAAGTGCAGAGGGACCAAGCCTGTACATTGGTGATTATTTAGCGCGTCAGAACGGTTCACCTGTCGTTTAAAGTCACTCTTAACTTACAAACAGCTTTATGAAACGGCCCCAGATATTATATACCTTCGCAAGTGCAGACATCTTTTCTAATAACCATATCATCATGTATTGGTGTATATATTATTCGTCCTTTCGGTATAAGATATTAGATATTTAAAATAATTTTGCTGTTTTATACACTGTGTTTGTTTTTGTGAAAATTCTTGTGGTAGTGCATTTATTTTGTTCATACAGTGCTTCATTTAGTGGAAGAAATTCTCCCTTGTGTCAATTAAAGCAGAAACGTATACTCTATTTATCAAGTCTATTAAATGCAATTTTCTAGTCAATCATTTAATCAATCATCAATCAATCAATCAATCAATCAATCAATCATCATCAATCATCAATCAATCAATCAATCAATCAATCAATCAATCAATCAATCAATCAATCAATCAATCAAACAATCGATTTAATCAACTTGCTTAGGATTTTATAATATATAGTGTATATTATATATATATAAGTCTTAAATGTCTCTTATTTTCAGGCGATTGACCAGTGGACATCTCATTTTATCATCATCCTCATCCTGAAAATAATACTTCTTGCAACAGGTAAAGGCCATTGAATAACACACAGACTATTAAATCATGTTTTTACTGAACACATTTTCCTGCCTTCAAGATCGGGTATAGCTTGAATAAAATAGGCCCATGCTCGCATGCAACTACCCAGTTATACTGTTTTGACTGTCTCCTATACACATTGCGTGACTTCAAGTACAGTGTTGACTTTTTTGGTGTTGGTGTTGGGTTATTTTTTACAAGAATATAACACAAAACCTAGAATGAAGAAGCCTCTAAAAAGCCAGTCCATAGGTGTTCAGCTGTTATAATATCGTGATCTGGATTATTGTGTAAGCTGAGACTAGGTTTTGCATTCAACACCAACACCAACACAGTACTTGAAATCACCTATTCTCTCAGGGATTGACCCTTTTTAATGCTTATTGTAAGTTTTAGACATATCAGATTTTAATCTGCCCCTTGTCATGACATGTTTAATAGACCTTCATATCATATTTGAAATCATTTTTCCCAAGAATTACCTTTGTGGATCTAATCCCTTATACAAACAAAATATTGAACAGTTGAGCAATGATGGTAATTGTGTACACACTAAATGTTGGTGTCGATAGATGTAATTTGATATGAATAAACAGAAATATTGAAGTTTGCAGCAAGTCACCTGGAATGCCCCATTGCCCCCAAAACCGATTTTAAAGACTTGGTTTAAATTCACATGATAGACTAGTATAAGGACAAAGTTGATCTGTAATAAATGTATTGCCACGCAATATTGTCCTTAATGGATCTGACGCCTTTTGCAATCAAATTATAACGCTAAATTGTAGGGATTTATAAATCCAGATAAATTGTATTTAGGGACCAATAGAATTCTAGATTAAGTTTTAATGCTAAAAGTATTTTTATGTCTCGAGGATTTGAATTTATACACTTGAGATTTAAAACTGAATCTATAGGATTAAAATTAAATTGAGAAGTTGATTGGTCAATATCTGCAGTCCAACTTTTTTACATCCCAGTAATTAGAGTCTAAATATGTTTAACTTTCACACTCTTTATGACTTTGATCTTCAATGTGAATTCAATACTAAATAAGTTCTTTCATTAATTCCCATATAGCAGCGTCATATGACGTACAAGACGTTTGCCCACTCTTGACCATGAAGTCATGTAAAAAAATGACTTTGTCGAATGGTGAAACTGTGCAGTACATCCCAAAACCCATACCACCCGATGTGAAATGGCTTACGAAGAGCCTGCCAAGGTGTCATTCGATTCCACACGATGCACGACAATTCTATTGTACCATACCAGGTAACCATACACAGAAGTAATATAATTTTCGTTAGTACATTTCTTGCTTGCACCCAGTAAATATTTCACATTTCACATTATTTCGTAATGTTATTGTTGAACTTGAAATGAAGAATGCAAAGAAGGAATGAATAAGTGAATGAATGAGTTAGTAAATGAATGAATGAATGAATCAATCAATCAATCAGTCAATCAATCAATCAATCAATCAATCAATCAATCAATCAATCAATCAATCAATCAATCAATCAATCAATCAATCAATCAATCAATCAATCAATCAATCAATCAATCAATCAATCAATCAATCAATCAATCCGACCGACGATCAATGAATGAATGAATTAAAATGATCAAATAGTCATTGGATGACTTAATTCGAGCATGGTGGCTCAGTGGTATAGCGCCCACCTCTTGAACGGGAGGTTGTGGCTTCGATCTCCGGTCGAGTCATACCAAAGACTTAAAAAAATATAACCTTTTGTTTTCTATCTTGGCGCTCAGCATTAATTGGATGATGAAAAACTTGATAATTTGAATTAGCTTACATGGAGAAATGAAAACATTACTTATAATTATTATTTTCCAACTAATCCAATATTACTATCAGTCAATCAATCCATCCATCAATCAATCACTCAATCAATCAATCAATTAAATAGGATCACAAAGAAAATTCTTGATTTTTAAACCAGCGGGATTTGACCCTGTCATCTATTACCTACCTGCCATACTGTTTTGATGAAAGCAGAGGTTTGTCAAACATAGCAAAAACTGAGTATGCTCAAATTGATTCTTATCACTTGCCAAATACCGCCCTGAGGTTCTTTCTCGGAACCAGCCTCACCCGACTATTTTCAATGTTATGTTTGTCTGAATTTACTTAATTTGTTCCAAACATAATGCTTTCAGACTGGAGTTTCCTTATTAGGCGCCATAAGGACAAGGCCGAGCATTAAGGCAGTATAACACTGGATTGATTAATACAAAATAATGATGGATGAATCCTACTGATGCGGAGAGCAGGACCTTTGTGTTTAGAGAATGAAGATGTGAATGCGACCGGCGATAATTTTATGATACATTGTAGCCCAGTCACGGTGGATGATGATGAATTTAATTATTGATAAGCTATATCCAATCCTATTTTGATAAGCCGCGAACAAGAAAAAAAAACAGATAAAGACAACAAAAAGAAAACAGCGGGAGACAATACCATATGACAGGAAAACTATAAAAATCAATATGTAATGTAATTAAATTTTGTAATTAGCAAGTAAGGTAAGCTAAATCCAGTTACGTTTACGTTATACGGATAAGTTTGTTTAAATTGCCTTCCCTTTCTTACATTGTGATAGGCGAATTTTAAAGCAAGATATTGCATGAGCAAGCCTTACATAGCAGGGTGCAGAAATGGAATAGAACAAAATATAAGCACACGAATGAACACCCTATGAAGGTATTTGTTATATTTCTACTATAAATGTTGTTATAACAACATTCATTAGCATGTTGTTATAACAACGTACTTGATCAGCTGTTTAATACAAGTCGGTAGTGTTCCTATTACTGTCTTCGTGGATTTGGTAAAAACACAATTTAAAAGACTATTTGAATTAATTGATACATCAAACTTGATTCGTATCTCATCGAATATTAAGCCACCACGTCATTTTAGTACAAATGACCTCCTGCTGATCATGCGCAGAATGAAACTCAGAACTGGCTTAATTTTAACTTCTCACCCTGCTCAACCCACACCTGTCAGGTAGAATACATGGTAGAACATAAATTGAATGCTTTAAGGAACAAAATGGAAATCAAATCGAATGGATAATATGAATATTGAGATCTGTCTTGGAAGTATACAAGAAAGCGTATTCCATGATAGACTATAGCAGTAAGTTCCATATTGTGGGACCTGTATGTCTTATTTTTGCATATACTGTTTATCTATACTCTATATATATTCCATGATCATCATCGTCTCTCAAGAAAGTGTATGGAAGTTTGAAATTAAATAAAGTCACACAACCTCGATATTACGGGGGTGGCGGGGGGTTGAAAATAGGGAAAGACAGGTAGTGGGTCTATAATCATGATATAAAAAATGGAGTATGAATCTGCAATCATCACAAACAACGTAGAATTTATGTTCCTCACTTTCCTTCTCCCTTATAGACCATTTCATTACTTTAAGAATATTTTAAAGATATACGTTTCGGTTTTAACGAGTAGCATATACCTTTATCCTTATCACGTACTAATGTTAACGGCGGGATTTATACTGATACACCAGTTTATACTTATCATAATTTCTGTTCTGTGCGTATTGATGTCGCTAGCATGCCATTCTAGACCCTGTCTTCATGGAGGGAGTTGCGAGGAAACAAACACGGGATACACCTGTCTCTGTTTGGATGGTTACCGTGGTTCAAGATGCGAGCATGGTATGTGAAACTCCTTCTTATTCCGTTGCAGTAAGTTCGTGCCTATTTTGTACCCATAATTTTAATAGATTTTCACACTCAATCGTCAATAACATCACGGTTGTGTCCACATCTGATTTATTAGAGCGATTCTCACCATTCACAGTTCATGCAGAATGATACTTCTTGACAACCTGAATACTAGCTGGATGATTACCAGACATAGCGGCAAGTGGGCCTTTGAAACTTGCTGCCAAATTTAATACTTCCCGTTTATCAAAGCTATACTTTTCATATACTGTTAACTCATGTTTTTTTTAGTCTGCACCGGTCTCACACTAAAATAGTCCGCACCACAAGCGTTCAGTAACTACTACCGTGTTTACACTTAATCGGCATTTGGTTCAGAACCAAAAGCCGACGCAGAATCGGCTTTTCGTTTGCGTTTACACGTTGACAGCTCGCGGTTCAGAACCGCGAGCCGATTCAAAAGCCGATTAAGTGTAAACACGGTATACATAGTGGAGTCGCGCGCCCTGATAAAAACTTTCGTTTTAAAAATAGCAGAAAAGAATATTGATAAAGGTTTGAGGAAATCCATTAAAGATTAAGAAAGTTATTAGACTTTGAATTTATGATTTGTGACGTCATAAACGAGCAGCTGCCCCATATGTTAAGTCTATGTAATATGAAATGCATAAATTTCCTTTTTTTGTATGGTTCGTGCGTGACGACTTATTTTTCATTTTCTTTTTAGCAGTGGGTGTGCAAACATTTGTTTATTGATACACTGAAGGTGCGATAAAAACCATTCGATATGGAGGAAAGCTGTTCGCATATGACGTCACAAATGATATAATTGAAATTCTATCAACTTTTGTATTCTTTAATGGATCTTTTTCAGACCTTCGCCAATATTTTTCATTATTTTTTTCTGCTATCAAAATAGTACCGGTCTGGACCAGCGAGTTACTGAAAGCGGTATGTGATATAGTTCAATTGGTTTCCACGAGTAAACGTACTTCCTTCCCTTTTTTTAATTTCGCAAAGCTATAAAGTGTCCCAATACATTACACATATTCACAGTTGTTATCGTAAAATAAAGATATGAACCGTTTTTCTTGCAATGTAAACCCTGTAGACATGTTCATCCAATCGTTAAAAGTCCTTGGACCAGATGAAAATCCGAGCGAAGGACCACTTGCTCTGACATCACGCTTGCTCGATAACGAACACGTGCTCATACATCTGGAGAATTGGAAGAGTAACTATTCCCAACTGGCATGTCAGCACCTCGGTTTTGAAGGTGAGGTAGCTTTCATATTAAAGGAAAATTACCATTGGTTAAAGGTCAAGTCCACCTCAGAAAAATGGTGATTTGAATCAATAGAGGAAAATCAGACAAGCACAATGCTGAAAATCTCATCAAAATCGGATGTAAAATAAGAAAGTTACGACATTTCAAAGTTTCGCTTATTTTTAATAAAATAGTTATATGAACGAGCCAGTTACATCCAAATGAGAGAGTAGAGGATGTCACTCACTCACTCACCATTTCTTTTGTTTTTTATTGTTTAAATTATACAATATCTCAATTTTTACGAATTTGACGATTAGGACCTCCTTGCCCGAACCACAAAATGTTAAAATAATGGAATTCCACGTGTTCATGGAGGAATGAAACTTCATTTCACATGACAATGACGAGAAAATCAAAATATTTTATATTTCATATAATAAAATACAAAAGAAATAGTGAGTGAGTGATGTCATCAGTTCCCTCATTTGCATACTGACCGAGATGTGCATGTAGCTGTTTTGTGAAATGAAGCGAAACTTTAAAATGTCATAACTTTCTTATTTTACATCCGATTTCGATGATATTTGCAGCGTTATGTTTGTTTGACTTTTCTCTACCAATTCAAATCAACAATTTTCTGGGGTGGACTTGACCTTTAATTATGGCGGGAGAAACTTTCACTTCCGGGTGACCAAGGAACAATTCACCAAGGGCTAAAAAATGATAGGCCTACAAAATGACCAGCTTCTCTCTGCTGCTCAATATCAAATATATCACATCAAGGGTATACTTTGGATAATTAGTAGTCCGAGAATCACTATTTACGCCGAAAAGAAAAACAGCCGCACGATTTCCTCCCTTGGTGAAGGGCGTGAAAGAGGGGATAGCGCGATCACTGGGAAGGCGCGCAGGGGATGGAGAATGAAGCAAATGGAGAGAAATAACAAGTACACCGACGTCTAGAATCTAGACTACTATTTAGACTAAGAGCCACCAGAACTACTTCTATCTATTTCGGTCAATTCAATACAAATTAATTCTTGTTTCAGTTTTAGTTCTTACGTTTTACTGCACTCTCTTGTTTTATATCTCTTTTCCTAAAAAAATATCAATCGAAAAGAAACAAAATTATTATCACCCTCACCATCATGTTTTCGTGTCTGATAGAATTTACAAAAAAAAAAACTGTAGATATGTCATTGACTTAAAGAAAGAAAAGGGTGCATTCATGTGAACCCCTCACATGAAAAGGGATTAATTGTAGATAAGTAAAGGAGGCTCTCAATACAGCCATTATTCCAGTTGATCTTACCAAAATACGTTTCCTATCTTTGTGATTAACAAATAGAACTTGGCTCTCTCTTTCGTTTATGTATTAATGTTACTTATACACGACTTACTTAACACAGATAGCGTAGTATTTTAGGCTTACAGTATTCTATGGTATACTTATTTATATTCATTGTCCAAAATTAATTCCCATAGTTGCCGTAATACTGCTATTTAGACTTAACCATAAAAATATTCCTTCAGCGTATCCATGTTAAAGGGGAGCGCACTGTGTGTTGTCTCTCATTAACCATGTGCTATAAAAAGCTAGTCCTAAAATATGGCTGTTTGAATTAGCTAGTAATACAGATGATACAATAACCTATAATTATATTTGTTTAGATAAAAAATAATGTTGAGAGGAAATGTACGCCCGACCTGTTCTACTGCTAATTGATAAAAATTATTGTAATATGAATTAATGTGCTACCATTCAAGTGGGCCGACATTGCAAGTCGATATAGAGTACCGAAGCGATGACGTCAGTTGCCATGGTGTCATGGCAGCCTGGTTCTAAACAAATGAACCCGGAATGAAAGCATGTGTTTCTCGTAGGAGAAAATAGCTGCTATCAGAATGATCGCTTGCAACGTATTTTTCAGACGAGCCAAAAATGTGTACAGACGATAGTCAGGTGCGACTTTGTTTAGAACCAGCCCGCCATAACACCATGGCAACTGACGTCACACTTCGGTACTCTACATGTATTGCACAGGATATTGCATTATTGTAATGAATAAAAATTGAAGGAATTGAGGCGAGGCTTATAACGCTGCTTGTTCATTTGCTCTTTAATGTTTCTCCATTCAGTAAGGAAAATTATTTGGTCTTACAAAACATGTATGTTGGCAGTTTCACAGTTCAATGACATTATTGCATATTTTACTATGTAAATATTTGATGTTTTATTGTTTATAATTCTCATTGAATTTTACCTGCTACCATGTCTAAGTGTACATGTCACGATTTGATGAACTGGATCTCTTCTTTCTCCTTTCAGTTTTTCCTCCGTTTTTCTCCTCTTTTTTGTATCCTATCCATGACTTCCATTTATATTCGTCTAGTTTTCTTCTTTCTTTTCACCTACCTACACTCCTTTTTTCTCTCCTCTAACTCTATAATTATTTTCTAAGATCACACAATCTACATAATAAGTTTGTGTATCATTTAGAAAATGTTACAATACTTTGGATGAACACTTTATAATTATGTAACTTCCATGTTTGTAAAATCATCGGCATTTGGCTGCGATAAACTTTTAATAAACCATTTTATCTATCTATCTATCTATCTACCTATCTATCTATCTATCTATCTATCCATCCATCCATCCATCTATCTATGTATCTATGTATGTATCTATCTATCTATCTATCTATGTATCTATCTATCTATCTATCTATCTATCTATCTATCTTAACCGAAGAGCAATCTATTTCATGGGCTTTAATTGATAATCAAACTAGCTTTTTGTTGTTTTGATGGGGCAACTTGATAGTGAAGCTTTGAACAATTATTATAATAGATGTAGCCCCCCTTTTTTAATCCCGAACCCCTGTCTAATATATGTTCAATTAATATCTTTCCAGATTTAATTTTTAAGGAAGCAATTAGATATATTTACGTTATGTTAATTAATTCGTCCACATCCATTTGTTGTTAAAATTGTTATTGTAATTGGTGTAGACAACTTAAATATCCTTACTACATGTAGTATGGTACTCAATATTTCTCAATTCGATCAAACAAGGGTCATTCGCTACGTTGAGTGGTGCCCAGTACGATTCCGTTGACACTCCTTCTGAAGTCGCAACGATTATTTGTCCGGATGACGTCATGAACCTAACTGAGTGCTGGACCAATGAGACAAGAGTAGTGGTCAACAAAAACCATACCATAGCAGTAGTATGCTGCCCTGGTGAGTAGTTATTCAAACAAACGATGAACTACAGTGCGTATCAAAAAAAAAGTTAACACATAGAAAAAAAATCATGTAAAATTATACATTTGTAATATCCTGAAGATTTTTCCACATTTTAACATTGGGACAGATCCATTTAAGCAAATGACGATATAACTGTCGAAAAATATTTCCGCTTGAGTGAGCACCACTTACTTTTATAAAGTTAGTGAAAATGATTTGCGCAGAGCTTTGAAATAGTTATGCGAATAAAAGTAGACCTTAGTCATTAAGAACACATGAATTCAGCTAGTAAAATTGATTTGAAGATATCTTTTACCTTTTTTAATTTGTTACCTTGCCCAAAACACTTCGAAGAGTGCCACTGCGCCACACCTCACTCCCCACACACCGAGGCTATTGTGACGATATTTGCTTTACACTGAGCTGTGATTTACATTTTAATTTTTAAGTTTAGTTAATCATTGTCAAGCTTGGGAAAAAGTGGAGGAGAAACAAGTATTAATTGAAAAATTAAATGTAAACCCACTTTAAATAATAAAAATGAAAATGAAAAAATGCTGGAGATAATCTGATATAA